>NW_027597504.1:0-77749 GCF_964194155.1 Cetorhinus maximus | reverse complement strand
GCTCTTTCTCTCTCCATCTGGATCTCTCTCTCTCTTTCTCTCTCTCTCTTTCTCTCTCTCTCTCAATCTCTCTCTCTCTCTCGCCCTGGATCTCTGTCTCGCTCTCTCTCTCTATCTGTATCTCCCTTTGTCTCGCTGGATATCTCCCTCTCTGGATACCTCTCTCTGGATCTCTCTCTCTCTCTCTGGATCTCTCTCTCTCGCTCCCTCTCCCTGGATCATTTCCCTCTCTGTATTTCTCTCTCTCTCTCTCTGGATCTCTCTCTCTATCTGGATTTCTTTCTCTCTCTCTCTCTCTCTCTCGAGTCTCTCACTCTCTGGACCACTCTCTCTCTCTGGACCACTCTCTCTCTCTGGACCTCTCTCTCTCTCTGGACCACTCTCTCTCTCTGGACCTCTCTCTCTCTGGATCGCTCTCCCTCTCTCAATCTCTCTCTCTCTCTTACACTCTCTCTCTCTCACTCTCTCTCACTAAATCTCTCTCTCTCTCTCTCTGGATCTCTCGCTCTCTCTCCTTGGATCTCTCTCTCTCTGTGGATCTCTCTCTCTTTCTCTTTCTGTCTCTGGATCTCACCCTCTCTCTCTCTTGCTTTCTTGACCTCACTCTGGATGTCTCTCCCACTCTCTTCTCGATCTTTCTCCCTCTGAATCTCTCTCTCTCTCTGGAACCCTCTCTCTCTCTGGGTCCCTCTCTCTCTGGATCTCTCTCTCTCTATCTGGATTGCTCACTCTATCTGTCTGTCTCTGCATCTGACTCTGTCTCTGGATCTCTCTCCCTCTCTCTCTCTATCTGTCTCTCTCTCTCTGGATCTTTCACTCTTTCTCTTCTCCATCTGGATCTCTCTCTCGGTCTCTCTCTCTCTATTTGTATCTCCCTCTCTCTGGATATCTCTCTCTCTCTGGATCTCACTCTCTCTCTGGATATCTCCCTCTCTGGACCTTCTCCAGCTCTCTCTGGATCCCTGTTTCTCTCTCTCTGTCTGGATACCTCTCTCTCATTCTCACTCTCTCTCTCTGGATCTCTGTCTCGCTCGCTCCCTCTGGATCACTCTCTCTCTGTTTCTCTCTCTCTCTCTCTCTGGATGTCTTTCTCTCTCTCTCTCTCTCTCTCTCTCTCTCTCTCTGGATGTCTCGCTCTCTCTCTCTGGATATCTCGCTCTCTCTCTCTCTCTGGATGTCTCACTCTCTCTCTCTCTCTCTCTGGATCTTTCGCTCTCTCTCTCTCCATCTGGATCTCTCTCTCTCTCTCTCTCTCTCTCTCTCTCTTTTGCCCTGGATCTTTCTCTCTCTGTCTCGCTCCCTCTCGCTATCTGTATCTCCCTTTGTCTCTCTGGATATCTCTCTCTCTCTGGATACCTTTCTCTGGATCTCTCTCTATCTCTCTCTCTCTCTGGATCTCTCTCTCTCTCGCTCCCTCTCCCTGGATCACTCTCCCTCTCTGTATTTCTTTCTCTCTCTCTCTCTCTCTCTGGAGTCTCTCTCTCTCTCTGGACCACTCTCTCTCTCTGGACCTCTCTCCCTCTGGATTGCTCTCCCTCTCTCAATCTCTCTCTCTCACTGAATCTCTCTCTCTCTCACTGAATCTCTATCTCTCTCTAGATCTCTCGCTCTCTCTCCTTGGATCTCTCTCTCTCTCTGTGGATCTCTCGCTCTTTCTCTTTCTGTCTCTGGATCTCACCCTCTCTCTCTCTCTCTCGTTCTTGATCTCACACTGGATGTCTCTCTCTCCCTTCTCGATCTTTCTCTCTCTGAATCTCTCTCTCTCTCTCTCTCTCTGGATCCCTCTCTCTGTCTCTGGATCCCTCTCTCTCTGGATCTCTCTCTCTCTATCTGGATCGCTCACTCTATCTGTCTGTCTCTGTATCTGACTCTTTCTCTGGATCTCTCTCCCTCTCTCTCTCTATCTGTCTCTCTCTCTCTGGATCTTTTGCTCTCTCTCGCTCCATCTGGATCTCTCTCTCTCTCTCTCTGTCTCGATCTCTCTCTCTCGCCCTGGATCTCTCTCTCTCTGTCTCACTCTCTCTCTCTATCTGTATCGCCCTTTGTCTCTCTGGATATCTCTCTCTCTCTGGATACCTCTCTCTGGATCTCTCTCTCGCTCCCTCTCCCTGGATCACTCTCCCTCTCTCTCTATCTGTCTCTCTCTCTCTCTGGATCTCTCTCTCGCTCCCTCTCCCTGGATCACTCTCCCTCTCTCTCTATCTGTCTCTCTCTCTCTCTGGATCTTTCGCTCTCTCTCTCTCCATCTGGATCTCTCTCTCTCTCTGTCTCGATCTCTCTCTCGCCCTGGATCTCTCTCTCTCTCTCTGTCTCGCTCTCTCTCTCTCTATCTGTATCTCCCTTTGTCTCTCTGGATATCTCTCTCTCTCTGGATACATCTCTCTGGATCTCTCTCTCGTTCCCTCTCCCTGGATCACTCTCCCTCTCTGTATTTCTCTCTCCCTCTATCTGGAGTCTTTCTCTAGACCACTCTCTCTCTCTCTCTGGACCACTCTCTCTCTCTGGACCTCTCCTTCTCTGGATCTCTCTCCCTCTCTCAATCTCTCTCTCTCTCACACACTCTCTCTCGCTCACTCTCTCTCTCACTGAATCTCTCTCTTTCTCTAATATAAAAACAAAAAGCTAAAAGCTACTGCGGATGCTGGAAATCCAAAACAAAAACAGAATTACCTGGAAAAACTCAGGTCTGGCAGCATCGGCGGAAAAGAAATCAGTTAACGTTTCGAGCCTTCATGGCCCTTCGGCAGAACTGAAACATAGTTAGAAGAAGGGAGAAATATAAATTGGTTTAAGGTGGGTGTGGGGGGGGTGTTGGTGGTGGGTGGTGGTGGGGGGAGAGAGAGACATTGAGGGTGTGGTGATTGTGGAGATGAGCAGATAATCAAAAGATGTCACAGACAAAAGGGTCAAAGAGGTGTTTTGTCTGAGAAAAGTGCTAATTAAGAATGGAAGACAGGATATTCAAAGTACCGCTCTAGTGGGGGTGGGGTGGAAAGGCTAACAAGGTTTTAGTTTTAGATTTAAAAATAATGGAAATAGGTGGGGAAAGAAGAATCTATATAAATTATTGAAAAAAAAGCGGGGGGGGTGGAGGGAGAAGAAACGGGGTGGGGATGGGGGGAGGGGGAGTTTAAGATCTAAAGTTGTTGAATTCAATATTCAGCCCAGAAGGCTGTAAAGTGCCTAGTCGGAAGATGAGGTGCTGTTCCTCCAGTTTGCGTTGGGCTTCACTGGAACAATGCAGCACGCCAAGGACAGACATGTGGGCAAGAGAACAGGGTGGAGTGTTAAAATGGCAAGCGACAGGGAGGTTTGGGTCTTTCTTGCGGACAGACCGCAGGTGTTCCGCAAAACGGTCGCCCAGTTTGCGTTTGGTCTCTCCAATGTAGAGGAGACCGCATTGGGAGCAATGAATGCAGTAGACTAAGTTAGGGGAAATGCAAGTGAAATGCTGCTTCACTTGAAAGGAATGTTTGGGCCCTTGGACGGTGAAGAGAGAGGAAGTGAAGGGGCAGGTGTTGCATCTTCTGCGTGGGCATGGGGAGGTGCCATAAGTGGGGGTTGAGGAGTAGGGGGTGATGGAGTAGTGGACAAGGGTGTCCCGGAGGGAACGATCCCTACGGAATGCCGTCAGGGGGGCATGAAGGGAAGATGTGTTTGGTGGTGGCATCATGCTGGAGTTGGCGGAAATGGCGGAGGATGATCCTTTGAATGCGGAGGCTGGTGGGGTGATAAGCGAGGACAAGGGGGACCCTATCATGTTTCTGGGAAGGAGGAGAAGGTGTGAGGGAGGATGCGCGGGATATGGGCCGGACACGGTTGAGGGCCCTGTCAACGACCGTGGATGGAAAACCTCGGTTAAGGAAGAAGGAGGACATGTCAGAGGAGCTGTTTTTGAAGGAAGCGTCATCAGAACAGATGCGACGGAGGCGAAGGAACTGAGAGAATGGGATGGAGTCTTCACAAGAAGTGGGGTGTGAGGAGCTGTAGTCGAGGTAGCTGTGGGAGTCGGTAGGCTTGTAATGGATATTGGTGGACAGTCTATCATCAGAAATTGAGACAGAGAGGTCAAGGAAGGGAAGAGAAGTGTCAGAGATGGACCATGTGAAGTTGATGGAGGGGTGGAGATTGGAAGCAAAATTAATAAATTTTTCCAGGTCCCGACGAGAGCATGAAGCAGCACCGAAGTAATCATCGATGTACCGGAGAAAGAGTTGTGGGAGGGGGCCGGAGTAGGACTGGAACAAGGAATGTTCCACATACCCCATAAAGAGACAGGCATAGCTGGGGCCCATGCGGGTACCCATAGCCACACCTTTTATTTGGAGGAAGTGAGAGGAGTTAAAGGAGAAATTGTTCAGTGTGAGAACAAGTTCAGCCAGACGGAGGAGAGTAGTAGTGGATGGGGATTGTTGGGGCCTCTGGTCAAGGAAGAAGCTAAGGGCCCTCAGACCATCCTGGTGGGGGATGGAGGTGTAGAGGGATTGGACATCCATGGTGAAGAGGAAGCGGTTGGGGCCAGGGAACTGGAAATTGTTGATGTGACATAAGGTGTCAGAGGAATCACGGATGTAGGTGGGAAGGGACTGGACAAGGGGAGAGAGAAGGGAGTCAAGATAACGAGAAATGAGTTCCGTGGGGCAGGAACAGGCTGACACGATCGGTCTGCCAGGACAGTTCTGTTTGTGGATTTTGGGTAGGAGGTAGAAGCGGGCCATCCGAGGTTGGGCGACTATCAAGTTGGAAGCTGTGGGAGGAAGATCTCCAGAAAAAATGAGGTCAGTGACAGTCCTGGAAACAATGGCTTGATGTTCTGTGGTGGGGTCATGGTCCAGGGAGAGGTAGGAGGAAATGTCTGCGAGTTGACGCTCAGCCTCTGCGAGGTAGAGGTCAATGCGCCAGACAACAACAGTACCACCCTTGTCAGCAGGTTTGATGACAATGTTGGGGTTGGACCTGAGAGAACGGAGTGCAGTGAGTTCAGAGAGAGACAGATTAGAATGGGTGAGAGGAGCAGAGAAATTGAGACGGCTAATGTCACGCCGACAGTTCTCAATGAAAAGATCAAGAGAAGGTAAGAATCCAGAGGGAGGGGTCCAAGTGGAGGGAGAATATTGGAGGTGGGTAAAAGGATCCGTTGAGCGGGGAGAGGACTCCTGCCCAAAGAAGTGAGCATGGAGACGAAGACGGCGGAAGAAGAGTTCAGCATCATGCCGAGCCCGAAATTCATTGAGATGAGGGCGTAAGGGTATGAAACTAAGTCCTTTGCTGAGCACTGAACGTTCAGCATCGGAGAGGGGAAGGTCAGGGGGTATAGTGAATATGCGGCTGGGGCTGGGATTGGAAGATGGGGTGAGGACGGAGGGACAAGCAGGGGTGGAGGGTCCCAGATGGGTGTTGGAGTCGATGAGTTGTTGGAGCTTGCGTTCCTTAGCACTTGAGAGAAAGAGAAAAAGTTTCTTGTTGAGGCGATGGATGAGGTGAAGAATAAAATGAAACTGGGGGCACGCGCAGCTTTGAAAAAGGGTGCGGCGGTGCTGCTGGAGGGAGAGGTCGAGTGTGTTCATATGGCGGCGCATGGCACTGAGTGTGGATCTCAGAATGCGATGGGAACAGCAGTCCGAGAAACGTTTTATGTCCTGGAGATACCTGTAATCCTGGGTGGGTTCGAAACAAGAGGGATGGAATTTCAGTTGAAATCCACGTGGGGTGAGTCGGAGACGGAGACAGTCACTGAGAAAGGAGATATGGCTGTGAAAGCGGGTTTTAGTAAACACCTTGTCAAACACCAGGAGAGAAATGGAAAGCAATGAAGGTGAGCAGGGCAGAAGAGACAGTCGGAAATCCTGTCGGAGGACAGAACCGTACTTCTTCAAACAGGGCATTTCTTGAAGAGGGGTGGCAGTCAATTAAACACAAAGATAAAAACAAAAAGCTAAAAGCTACTGCAGATGCTGGAAATCCAAAACAAAAACAGAATTACCTGGAAAAACTCAGCAGGTCTGGCAGCATCGGCGGAGAAGAAATCAGTTAACGTTTCGAGCCTTCATGGCCCTTCGGCAGAACTGAAGCATAGTTAGAAGAAGGGAGAAATATAAATTGGTTTAAGGTGGGTGGGGGTTGGGGGGGTGGTGGTGGGGGGAGAGAGGCATTGAGGGTGTGGTGATTGTGGAGATGAGCAGATAATCAAAAGATGTCACAGACAAAAGGGTCAAAGAGGTGTTTTGTCTGAGAAAAGTGCTAATTAAGAATGGAAGACAGGATATTCAAAGTACAGCTCTAGTGGGGGTGGGGTGGAAAGGCTAACAAGGTTTTAGTTTTAGATTTAAAAATAATGGAAATAGGAAATAATGCTCATCTCCACAATCACCACACCCTCAATGTCTCTCTCTCCCCCTACCACCACCGCCCCCACCCCCCCACCCCCCCCACCCACCTTAAACCAATTTATATTTCTCCCTTCTTCTAACTATGCTTCAGTTCTGCCGAAGGGCCATGAAGGCTCGAAACGTTAACTGATTTCTTTCCCGCCGATGCTGCCAGACCTGCTGAGTTTTTCCAGGTAATTCTGTTTTTGTTTTGGCTCTCTCTTTCTCTCTCTGGATCTCTCGCTCTCTCGTCTCGATCTTTCTCTCTTTCTTCTCTCTCTCTGTGTTTCTAGATCTCACCCTCTATTTCTCTCTCTTTTCGCATCTCTCTGCATTGCACTCTCTGTCTGGATCTCTTTCTCTTAGTAACTCTCTATCTGTCTCTCTCTCTCTGGATCTCTCACTCTCTCTGTATTTATCTATCTTTCTCTCGATAGGTTCTCCATTTTCTCTCTCTGGATCTCTCTCTCTCTCCATCTGGATCTCTCTTTCTGGATCATTCAATCTCTCTCTCTGGATCTCTCTCTCTCTGGATTCCTCTCTCTGGATCACACTCTCTCTCTCTGGATCTGTCTCTCGCTCCCTCTGCATCACTCTGCCTGTATCTCTCTCTCTCTCTGGATCTCTCTCTCCCTCTCTCTCAAGCTCTCTTTCTCTCACTGGATCTCTTGCTTTCTCTCTCTGGATCTCTCTCTCTCTGTGGATCTCTCTCATTCTCTCTCTGTCTCTGGATATCTCTCTCTCTCTCTTCTCGATCTTTCTCTCTCTGGATCTCGCTCTCTCGATATCTCTCTTTCACTCTCTCTGGATCTCTCTCTCTCTGGGTCTTGCTCCCTATCTCTCTGTCTTTCTGGATCTCTCTCTCTTTCTCTCTCTGGATCTCTCCTTCAATCTTTGGATCTCTGTCACCCTCTCTCCCCCTCTCTGTATCTCTCTCCGTCCTCTCACTCTCTCTGTCGGTCAATCTCTCTCCCTCTCCCCCCACCACCCCTCCCCCCACCCCGCCCCTCTATTGCGCTCTCCCTCTCAGGATCTCTTTCTCTCTAGAACTATCTCCCTGAATCTTACAGTCTGGAAATCTTTCTCTCTCTCTTTGGACATCAATCTTTCTGTATCTCTTTCTCTCTCTCTGAATCTCTCTCTCTCTCTCTCTCTGTGTCCGTCTCTCTGGATCCCTCTCTGTGGATCTCTCTTTATCTGGATCGCTCACTCTGTCTGTCTCTGCATCTGACTCTCTCCCTGGATCACTCTCCCTCTCTCTATCTATCTGTCTCTCTCTTTCTGGATCATTCTCCCACTCTCTATCTCTCTCTCTTTGTATGTCTATCTCTCTCTCTCTCTCTGGATCCTTTGCTCTCTCTCTCCATCTGGATCTCTCTCTCGGTCTCTCTCTCTCTATTTGTATCTCCCTCTCTCTGGATATATCTCTCTCTCTGGACCTCACTTTCTCTCTCTGGATATCTCCCTCTCTGGACCTTCTCTAGCTCTCTCTGTATCCCTGCCTCTCTCTCTCTGTCTGGATACCTCTCTCTGGTTCTCAGTCTCTCTCTCTGGATCTCTCTCTCGCTCGCTCCCTCTGGATCACTCTCTCTCTCTCTCTCTCTCTCTGGATGTCTTTCTCTCTCCCTCTCTCTCTGTCTCTGGATGTCTCGCTCTCTCTCTCTGGATGTCTCGCTCTCTCTCTATCTCTGGATGTCTCGCTCTCTCTCTCTCTCTCTCTCTGGATGTCTCGCTCTCTCCCTCTCTCTTGATCTCTCTCTCTTGCCCTGCATCTCTCTCTCTCTTGCCCTGCATCTCTCTCTCTCTGTCTCGCTCGCGCTCTCTATCTGTATCTCCCTTTGTCTCTCTGGATATCTCTCTCCCTCTGGATACCTCTCTCTGGATCTCTCTCTCTCTCTCTCTAGATCTCTCTCTCTCTCTCGCTCCCTCTCCCTGGATCACTCTCCCTCTCTGTATTTCTCTCTCTCTCTCTCTGGATCTCTCTCTCTATCTGGATTTCTTTCTCTCTCTCTCTCACTCTCTCTCTCTCTCTCTCTGGAACACACTCTGTCTCTCTGGACCACTCTCTCTCTCTGGACCACTCTCTCTCTCTGGACCTCTCTCTCTCTGGATCTCTCTCCCTCTCTCAACCTCTCTCTCTCTCACACTCTCTCTCTCATTCACTCTCACTCAATCTCTCTCTCTCTCTCTCTTTCTTGATCTTACTCTGGATGTCTCTCACTCTTCTCGATCTTTCTCCCACTGAATCTCTCTCTCTCTCTGGATCCCTCTCTCTCTGGATCTCTCTCTCTCTATCTGGATCGCTCTCTCTATCTGTCTGCCTCTGCATCTGACTCTCTCTCTAGATCTCTCTCCCTCTCTCTCTCTATCTGTCTCTCTCTCTGGATCTTTCGCTCTCTCTCCCTCCATCTGGATCTCTCTCTCTCTCTCTTTCTCGATCTCTCTCTCTCTCGCCCTGGATCTCTCTCTCTCTCTGTCTCGCTCTCTCTCTCAATTTGTATCTCCATTTGTCTCTCTGGATATCTCTCTCTCTCTGGATACCTCTCTCTGGATCTCTCTCTCTCTCTCTCTCTCTCTCTGGATCTCTCTCTCTCTCACTCTCTCGCTCCCTCTCCCTGGATCAATCTCCCTCTCTGTATTTCTCTCTCTCTGTCCCTGGATCTCTCTCTCTCTCTATCTGGATTTCTTACTCTTTCTCCCTCTCTGGAGTCTCTCTCCCTCTCTGGGCCACTCTCTCTCTCTCTCTGGGCCACTCTCTCTCTCTGGACCACTCTCTCTCTCTGGACCTCTCCCTCTCTGGGTCTCTCTCCCTCTCTCAATCTCTCTCTCTCTCTCACTCTCTCTCACTGAATCTCTCTCTTTCTCTCTCTGGATCTCTCGCTCTCTCGTCTCGATCTTTCTCTCTTTCTTCTCGCTCTCTCTATCTCTGGATCTCTCTCTCTCTGGATCTCTCTCTGGATCCCTCTCTCTCTCTCTCTGGGTCTGGCTCCCTATCTCTCTATCTATCTCTCTTTCTGGATCTCTCTTTTATTCTCTCTGCATCTCTCTCAATCTTTGTATCTCTGTCTCCCCCTCTGCCTCTCTCTCTCAATCTCTTTCTCTCTCACTTGATCTCTCAATCTCTGGATCTCTCGCTGCCTCTCCGCGGGTCTCTCTCTCTCTATGTCTCGTTCGCGCTCTCTATCTGTATCTCCCTTTGTCTCTCTGGATATCTCTCTCTCTCTGGATACCTCTCTCTGGATCTCTCTCTCTCTCTCTCTGGATCTCTCTCTCTCGCTCCCTCTCCCTGGATCACTCTCCCTCACTCTATTTCTCTCTCTCCCTCTCTGGATCTCTCTCTCTATCTGGATTTCTTTCTCTCTCTCTCTCTCTCTCTCTCTCTGGACCACTCTCTGTCTCTCTGGACCACTCTCTCTCTCTGGACCACTCTCTCTCTCTGGACCTCTCTCTCTCTGGATCTCTCTCCCTCTCTCAACCTCTCTCTCTCTCTCTCTCTCTCTCTCACTCAATCTCTGTCTGGATCTCTCACTCTCTCTCCTTGGATCTCTCTCTCTGTGGATCTCTCTCTCTTTCTCTTTCTGTCTCTGGATCTCACCCTCCCTCTCTCTCTCTCTCTCTTTCTTGATCTCACTCTGGATGTCTCTCTCTCTCTCTCTCTCTCTGTGGATCCCTCTCTCTCTCTGGATCCCTCTCTGGATCTCACTCTCTCTATCTGGATCGCTCACTCTATCTGTCTGTCTCTGCATCTGACTCTCTCTCTGGATCTCTCTCCCTCTCTCTCTCTATCTGTCTCTCTCTCTCTGGATCTTTCGCTCTCTCTCCCTCCATCTGGATCTCTCTCTCTATCTCTCTCTCTCTCGCCCTGGATCTCTCTCTCTCGCCCTGGACCTCTCTCTCTCTGTCTCGCTCTCTCTCTATCTGTATCTCCCTTTGTCTCTCTGGATATCTCTCTCTCTCTGGATACCTTTCTCTGGATCTCTATCTCTCTCTCTCTCTCTCTGGATCTCTCTCTCTCTCTCGCTCACTCTCCCTGGATCACTCTCCCTCTCTGTATTTCTCTCTCTCTGTCCCTGGATCTCTCTCTCTCTCTATCTGGATTTCTTTCTCTCTCTCCCTCTCTGGACTCTCTCTCTCTCTGGGCCACTCTCTCTCTCTCTGGACCACTCTCTCTCTCTGGACCTCTCCCTCTCTGGGTCTCTCTCCCTCTCTCAATCTCTCTCTCTCTCTCTTAGTCTCTCTCTCTCTCTCACTCTCTCTCACTGAATCTCTCTCTTTCTCTCTCTGGATCTTTCTCTCTTTCTTCTCAATCTCTCTCTCTCTCTGGATCTCTCTTTCTGGATCTCTTTTTTCTCTCTGCATCTATCTCTCAATCTTTGTATCTCTGTATCCCTCTCTGCCTCTCTCTCTCAATCTCTCTCTCACTCACTGGATCTCTCTCTCTCTGTATATCTCGCTGCCTCTCCGCACGTCTGTCTCTCTCTCTCTGTCTCGCTTGCTCTCTCTATCTGTATCTCCCTTTGTCTCTCTGGATCTCTCTCTCTCTCTCTCTCTGGATCTCTCTCTCTTGCTCCCTCTCCCTGGATCACTCTCCCTCTCTGTATTTCTCTCTCTCTCTGGATCTCTCTCTCTATCTGGATTTCTTTCTCTCTCTCTCTCTGTGGACCACTATCTGTCTCTCTGGACCACTCTCTCTCTCTGGACCACTCTCTCTCTCTGGACCTCTCTCTCTGGATCTCTCTCCCTCTGTCAACCTCTCTCTCTCAGACTCTCCCTCTCTCTCTCTCACTCACTCACACTCAATCTCTCTCTCTGTGTCGGTATCTCTCACTCTCTCTCCTTCGATCTCTCTCTCTGTGGATCTCTCTCTCTTTCTCTTTCTGTCTCTGGATCTCACCCTCTCTCTCTCTCTCTTTTTGATCTCACTCTGGATGTCTCTCACTCTCTCTGGATCCCTCTCTCTCTCTGGATCCCTCTCTGGACCTCTCTCTCTCTATCTGGATCGCTCACTCTGTCTGTCTCTGCATCTGACTCTCTCTCTGGATCTGTCTCCCTCTCTCTCTCTCTATCTGTCTCTCTCTCTCTGGATCTTTCGCTCTGCCTCCCTCCATCTGGATCTCTCTCTCTCTATCACTCTCTCTCTATCTCTCTCTCTCACCCTGGATCTCTCTCTCTCTGTCTC
Organism: Cetorhinus maximus; assembly: GCF_964194155.1. Taxonomy (NCBI): domain Eukaryota; kingdom Metazoa; phylum Chordata; class Chondrichthyes; order Lamniformes; family Cetorhinidae; genus Cetorhinus; species Cetorhinus maximus. Next base: position 66,202 of record NW_027597504.1, on the reverse strand, counting down.
ACTCCCTCTCTCTATCTGTATCTCCCTTTGTCTCTATGGATATCTCTCTCTCTCTGGATACCTCTCTCTGGATCTCTCTCTCTCTCTCTCTCTCTCTCTGCATCTCTCTCTCTCTCGCTCCTTCTCCTTGTATCACTCTCCCTCTCTGTATTTCTCTCTCTCTCTCTCAGGATCTCTCTCTCTATCTGGATTTCTTTCTCTCTCTCTCTCTCTGGAGTCTCTCTCTCTCTGGACCACTCTCTCTCTCTGGGCCAATCTCTCTCTCTCTGGACCACTCTCTCTCTCTTGACCACTCTCTCTCTCTCTGTACCTCGCTCTCTCTGGATCTCTCTCCCTCTCTCAATTTCATTCTCTCACACTCACTCTCTCTCTCTCTCACTGAATCTCTCTCTCTCTCTCTCTCTCTAGATCTCTCGCTCTCTCTCTCCTTGGATCTCTCTCTCTCTGTGGATCTCTCTCTCTCTCTTTCTGTCTCTGGATCTCACCCTCTCTCTCTCTCTTGATCTCACTCTGGATGTCTCTCTCTCTCTCTTCTCGATCTTTCTCCCTCTGAATCTCTCTCTCTCTCTCTCTCTCTCTCTCTGGATTCCTCTCTCTGTCTCTGGATCCCTTCTCTCTGGATCTCTCTCTCTCTATCTGGATCGCTCACTCTATCTGTCTGTCTCTGTATCTGACTCTTTTTCTGGATCTCTCTTTCTGGATCACTCAATCTCTCTCTCTCTCTCTCTCTCTCTCTCTGGATTCCTCTCTCTGGATCACCCTCTCTCTCTCTCTCTTTGGATCTGTCTCTCGTTCCCTCTTTCTGCACACTCTCTCCCTGTGTCTCTCTCTCTCTCTCTTGATCTCTCCCTCTGGATCTCTCTCTCTCTATTTGGATTTAAGTCTCTCTCTCTCTCTATGGAGTCACTCTCTCTCGCTCTCTCTGGACCACTCTCTCTCTGCATCTCTCTCTCTCTGTATCTCTCTCTCTCTCTCAATCTCTCTCTGGATCTCTCGCTGTCTCACTGTGGATCTCTCTCTCTCTGTGGATCACTCTCTTTCTCTCTCTGTTTCTGGAACTCACCCTCTATCTCTCTCTCTTTCTCGATCTCTCTCTGGATCTCTCTCTCTCTCTCTTGTCGATCTTTCTCTCTATCTCTCTGTCTCGAAATAACTCTCTCCTTCGCTCTGGAACTCTCCCTCTCTCTCGGTCTGGCTCCCTATCTCTCTCTCTATCTATCTATCTCTCTTTTTGGATCTCTCTCTCTTTCACTCTCTGGATCTCTCTCTCTCTCTCTCTCTCTGTCATGCTCCTCTCACTGGACCTCTCTCTCCCTCTCTCTGGATCTCACTATCTCTGGATCTCTCTCCCTCACTCTATTTTCGTATCTCTCTGCATTGCACTCTCTCTCTGTCTGGTTCTCTCTCTCTTTGGAAATCTCTCTCTGTCTCTCTCTCACTCTATTTTTTATCTCCCTCTCTCTCTCTCTCTCTCTCTGGATATCTCTCTCTTTCTGGATCTCTCGTTTTCTCTCTCTCTCTCTGGATATCTCTCTCTCTCTGGACCTTCTTTCTCTCTCTCTGTATCCCTGTCTCTCTCTCTCTCTCTCTGGTTCTCACTCTCTATCTCTGGATCTCTCTCTCACTCCCTCCCTCTGGATCGCTCTCTGTATCTCCCTCTCTCTGGAACTCTCTCGCTCTCAATCTGGATCTCTTTCTCTCTCTCTCTCTTTGTAGTCTCCCTCTCACTGGACCACACTCTCTCTGCATCTCTCTCTGGATCTCTCAATCGCTCTTCCTCTCTATCTGGATCACCATCTCTATCTCTGGATATCTCTCTCTCCCTCTCTCTTCATCTCTCACTCTCTGGATCTCTCACTCTCTAGATCTCTGACTTTCCGGATCTCTCTCTCTCCGGATCTCTCTCTCTCCCTATCTCTCTGTCACTCCCTGGATCTCTCTATCCTTGTCTCTCTGGATATCTCTATCTCTCTGGATCTCTCTCCCTCTCTCTCTCAATCTCTCTCTGGATCTTTCGCTGTCTCTCTGCACTGCACACTCTGTCTGGATCTCTCTCTCTTTGGAACTCGCTATCGGTCTCTCTCCCTATGGATCTCTCACTCTCTGGATTTATCTATCTTTATCTCGAAATGTTCTCCATTTTCTCTCTCTGGATCTCTCTCTCTCTGGGTCTCTCTTTCTGGATCACTCAATCTCTCTCTCTCTCTCTCTGGATCACCCTCTCTCTCTCTCTGGATCTGTCTCTCGTTCCCTCTTTCTGCACACTCTCTTTCCCTGTATCTCTCTCTCTCTCTCTGGATCTCTCTCTCTGGATCTCTCACTCTCTCTCTCTCTCTCTCACTCCCTATTTGGATTTATGTATTTCTCTCTCTCTATGGAGTCATTCTCTCTCTCGCTCTCTCGACCACTCTCTCTCTCTGCATCTCTCTCTGGATCTGTCAATCTCTCTCTCTCTATCTGGATCTCCATCTCTATCTCTGATAATCTCTCTCTCCCTCTCTCTTTATCTCTCACTCTCTGGATATCTCTCTCTCTCTCACTCTCTGGATCTGTCACTCTCTAGATCTGTCACTCTCTAGATCTGTCACTCTCTGGATCTCTCACTCTCTGTATCTCTCACTCTCTGGATCCCTCACTCTCTGGGTCTCTCACTCTCTGGATCTCTCAATCTCTGGATCTCTCACTCTCTGGATCTGACACTCTCTGGATCTCTCACTCTCTGGATCTCTCACTCTCTGGATCTCTCACTCTCTGGATCTGTCACTCACTAGATCTGTCACTCTCTAGATCTGTCACTCTCTGGATATCTCACTCTCTGTATCTCTCACTCTCTGGATCCCTCACTCTCTGGGTCTCTCACTCTCTGGATCTCTCACTCTCTGGATCTCTCACTCCCTGGATCTCTCACTCTCTGGATCTCTCACTCTCTGGATCTCTCACTCTCTGGATCTCTCATTCTCTGGATCTCTCACTCTCTGGGTCTCTCACTCTCTGGATCTCACACTCTCTGGATCTCTCACTCTCTGGATCTCTCACTCTCTGGAACTTTCACTCTCTGGATCTCTCACTCTCTGGATCTCTCACTCTGCGGATCTCTCACTCTGCGGATCTCTCACTCTGCGGATCTCTCACTCTGCGTACCTCTCACTCTGCGGATCTCTCACTCTGCCGATCTTTTAATCTGTGGATCTCTCACTCTGCGGATCTCTCACTCTCTGGATCTCTCACTCTGCGGATCTCTCACTCTACGGATCTCTCACTCTGCGGATCTCTCACTCTGCGGTTCTCTCACTTTGCGGATCTCTCTCTGTTTCTCTTCCTGGACCTTCTCTCTCTCTCTGGTGATCTATCTCTCTCTTGACCTATCACTCTCTCTCTGTATCTCCCTCCCTCTCTCTGGACCACTCTGTTTCTTGCTCCTCTCACAGGACCTCTCTCTCGCTCTCTCTGGTGATCTCTCTCACTCTCTTTCTCTGGATCTCTCTCCCTCTCACTCTTTTCGTATCTCTCTGCATTCCACTCTCTCTCTCTCTCTCTCTGGATCTCACACACTCTATCTCTCTCTGGATATATCTATATCTCTCTCCGGGTTTATCTATCTTTATCTCTCAAGAGTATCTCTCTCTTTCTCTCTGGACTTCCCTCACTTTCTCTGGATCTCTCTCTCTCTCTCTCTCTCTCTCTGGATCCGCTCCCGCCGCCCCCCCCCCCCCCCACCACGTCCCCCCCCCCCCCCCCATCTCTCTCTCTCTGTACCTCTCATTCTCTGTCTGTATCTCTTTCTCTCTCTCTCTGGATCTCTCCCTTTCTCTTTCTTTCTGTTTCTCTCTGGACCTCTCTCTCTCCCTATTGTTCACTTTCTGGATCTCTCTCCCTCTCTCTCTGGGTCTCTCTCTCTGTGAATCTCTCTCTCTCTGGATACTCAGTCCCTCTGGATCTCTACCTCTCTGGATCACACTCTCTTTTTCGATCTTTCTTTACCTACACTGTCTCGATCTCTTTCTCGCTGCCTCTCTCTGGATCACTCTCTCCCTCCGGATCTCTCTCTCTCCGTGGATCTCTCTCTCTCTCTCTCTGTCTCTCTCTCTCTCTCTCTGTCGCTTGATCTCGCTCTCTATCTCTCTCTCTCTTTCTTGATCTCTCTCTGGATCTCTCTCTCGATATCTCTCTCTCCCCCTGGATCTCTCTCTCTCTCTCTGGATATCTCTCTCTCTTATGATCTCTCACTCTCTGGACCACTCTCTCTGCATCGTTCTCTCTCTCTGGATCTCTCTCTCCCTCTCTCTAAATCGCTCTCTCTCTCTCACTGGATCTCTCGCTCTCTCTCTGTGGATCTCTTTCTGTTTCTCTCTCTGGATTTCTCTATTTCTCTGGAGCTCTCTCTCTCTCTCTTGACATCTCATTCGCTCTCTGTATCTCCCTCTCTCTCTCTGGACCTCTCAATTTCATGCTCCTCTCACGGGACTTCTCTCCACCTCTCTCTGGATCTCACTCTCTCTGGATCTCTCTCCCTCACTCTATTTTCGTATCTCTCTGCATTGCACTCTCTCTCTATCTGGATCTCTCTCTCTTTGGAACTCTCCTGCCTCTCTCTCTCTCTCTGTCTGGATCTGTCACTCTCTCTCTCTTGATCTATCTAAATCTCTGGATCTCTCTCTGGATCTCTCTCTCTCTATCCAGATCTCTCTCTCTATCTGTCTCTCTCTGCATGCGACTCTCTCTCTGGTTCTCTCTCCCTCTCTCTCTATCTGTCTCTCTCTTTCTGGATCACTCTCTCTCTCTCTCTCTTTGCGTGTCTATCTCTCTCCCTCCCTCTGGATCTCTCGCTCTCTCTATCTCTCTCTGGATCTTTCGCTCACTCTCTCTCCCTCCATCTGGATCTCTCTCTCTCTCCCTCCCAATCTCTCTATCTCGCCCTGGATCTCTCTCTCTCTCTCTATTTGTATCTCTCTCTCTCTCTCTCTGGATATCTCTCTCTCTCTGCACCTTCTTTCTCTCTCTCTGGATCCCTGTGTCTCTCGCTCTCTCTCTCTGGATCACTCTCTCTCTGTATCTCTCTCTCTCTGGATCTCTCTCACTCTCAATCTGGATCTCTTTCTCTCCCTCTCCGTAGTCTCTCTCTCCCTGGACCACTCTCTCTCTGCATCTCTCGCTGGATCTCTGATTCTCTCTCTCTCTCTCTCTATCTGGATCTCCATCTCTATCTCTGGATATCTCTCTCTCTCCCTCTCTCTTTATCTCTCACACTCTGGATATCTCTCTCTCTCTCACTGTCTGGATCTCTCTCTCTCTGGATCTCTCTCCCTCACTCTATTTTCGTATCTCTCTGCATTGCACTCTCTCTCTGTCTGGTTCTCTCTCTCTTTGGAAATCTCTCTCTGTCTCTCTCTCACTCTATCTTTATCTCCCTCTCTCTCCCTCTCTCTGGATATCTCTCTCTCTCTGGATCTCTCTTTGTCTCTCTCTCTCTGGATATCCCTCTCTCTCTGGACATTCTTTCTCTCTCTCTGGATCCCTGTCTCTCTCTCTCTCTCACTTTCTCACTCTGGTTCTCACTCTCTCTCTCTGGATCTCTCTCTCACTCCCTCCCTCTGGATCGGTCTCTGTATCTTCCTCTCTCTGGATCTCTCTCGCTCTCAATCTGGATCTCTTTCTCTCTCTCTCTTTGTAGTCTCCCTCTCACTGGACCACACTCTCTCTGCATCTCTCTCTGGATCTCTCAATCTCTCTCTCTCTCTATCTGGATCTCCATCTCTATCTCTGGATATCTCTCTCTCCCTCTCTCTTTATCTCTCACTCTCTGGATATCTCTCTCTCCGGATCTCTCTCTCTCCGTGGATCTCTCTCTCTCTCTCCCTATCTCTCTGTCACTCTCTGGATCTCTCTATCTTTCTCTCTCTGGATATCTCTATCTCTCTGGATCTCTCTCCCTCTCTCTCTCTCAATCTCTCTCTGGACCTCTCGCTGTCTCTCTGCACTGCACTCTCTGTCTGGATCTCTCTCTCTTTGGAACTCTCTATCGGTCTCTCTCACTATGGATCTCTCACTCTCTCTCTCTCTCTCTGGATTTATCTATCTTTATCTCGAAAGGTTCTTCATTTTCTCTCTCTGGATCTCACTCTCTCTGGATCTCTCTTTCTGGATCACTCAATCTCTCTCTCTCTCTCTCTCTCTCTCTCTGGATTCCTCTCTCTGGATCACCCTCTCTCTCTCTCTGGATCTGTCTCTCGTTCCCTCTTCCTGCACACTCTCTTTCCATGTATCTCTCTCTCTCTCTCTGGATCTTTCCCTCTGGATCTCTCTCTCTCTCTGTTTCTATTTGGATTTATGTCTTTCTCTCTCTCTCTATGGAGTCACTCTCTCTCTCTCTGGACCACTCTCTCTCTGCATCACTCTCTGGATCTGTCAATCTCTCTCTCTCTATCTGGATCTCCATCTCTATCTCTGGAAATCTCTCTCTCCCTCTCGCTCTCTCTCTCACTCTCTGGATCTGTCACTATCTGGATCTCTCACTATCTGGACCTCACACTCTCTGGATCTCTCACTCTCTGGATCTGTCACTCTCTGGCTCTCTCACTCTCTGGATCTCTCACTCTGCGGATCTCTCACTCTGCGGATCTCTCACTCTGCGGATCTCTCACTCTGCGGATCTCTCACTCTGCGGATCTCTCTCTGTTTCTCTCCCTGGACCTTCTCTCTCTCTCCGGTGATCTATCTATCACTTGACCTCTCACTCTCTCTCTGTATCTCCCTCCCTCTCTCTGGATCACTCTGTTTCTTGCTCCTCTCACAGGACCTCTCTCTCGCTCTCTCTGGTGGTCTCTCTCACTCTCTCTCTCTCTGGATCTCTCTTCCTCTCACTCATTTGTATCTCTCTGCATTCCTCTCTCTCTCTCTCTCTCTCTCTCTGGATCTCACTCTCTCTCTCTCTCTCTCTCTGGATATAACTATATCTCTCTCTGGGTTTATCAATCTTTATCTCTCATGAATATCTCTCTCTTTCTCTCTGGACTTCACTCACTCTCTCTGGATCTCTCTCTCTGGCTCTGGATCCGCTCCCGCACCCCCACCTCTCTCTCTCTCCCTCTCTGGACCTCTCATTCTCTGTCTGTATCTCTTTCTCTCTCTCTCTGGATCTCTCCCTTTCTCTTTCTTTCTGTCTCTCTCTGGACCTCTCTCTCTCTCCCTAATGATCACTTTCTGGATCTCTCTCTCTCTCTCTCTTTCTCTCTCTCTCTCTCTCTCTCTCTCTCTCTGGGTCTCTCTCTCTGAATCTCTCTTTCTCTGGATACTCACTCCCTCTGGATCTCTACCTCTCTGGATCACATTCTCTTTTTCGATCTCTCTCTCTCTCTCGCTTTACCTACACTGTCTCGATTTCTTTCTCGCTGCCTCTCTCTGGATCACTCTCTCTCTCTCCGGATCTCTCTCTCTTCGGATCTCTCTCTCTCCGTGGATCTCTCTCTCTCTCTCTCTGTCTCTCTCTCTTTCTCTCTGTCTCTGGATCTCGCTCTCTATCTCTCTCACTCTTTCTGGATCTCTCTTTGGATCACTCTCTCGATATCTCTCTCTCCCCCTGGATCTCTCTCTCTCTCTCTCTCTCTGGATATCTCTCTCTCTTATGATCTCTCACTCTTTGGATCTCTATCTCTCTCTCTCTCTCTCTGGAGTCTCTCTCCCTCTCTGGAGCACTCGCTCTGCATCGCTCTCCCTCTCTGGATCTCTCTCTCCCTCTCTCTCAATCGCTTTCTCTCTCCCAGGATTTCTCTCTCTCTCTCTCTGCATCTCTTTCTGTTTCTCTCTCTGGATCTCTCTCTCTCTGGACCTCTCAATTTCATGCTCCTCTCACTGGGCCTCTCTCTACCTCTCTTTGGATCTCACTCTCTCTGCATGTCTTTCCCTCATTCTATTTTCGTATCTCTCTGCATTGCACTCTCTCTTTGTCTGGATCTCTCTCTCTTTGGAAGTCTCTATCTGTCTTTCTCTCTCTCTGGATCTTTCACTCTCTCTCTCTTGATCTATCTATATCTCTGGATCTCTCTCTCTCTATCCAGATCTCTCTCTCTATCTGTCTCTCTCTGCATGCGTCTCTCTCTCTGGATCTCTCTCCCTCTCTCTCTCTATCTGTCTCTCTTTCTGGATCACTCTCTCTCTCTCTCTCTTTGCATGTCTCTCTCTCTCTCTCCCTATGGATCTCTTGCTCTCTCTATCTCTCTCTGGATCTTTCGCTCGCTCTCTCTCCCTCCATCTAGATCTCTCTCTCTCTCCGTCCCAATCTCTCTATCTCGCCTGGATCTCTCTCTCTCTGTCTCTCTCTCTCTATTTGTATCTCCCTCTCTCTCTCTCTCTGGATCTCACTCTCTCTCTCTCTGGATATCTCTCTCTCTCTGCACCTTCTTTCTCTCTCTCTGGATCCCTGTGTCTCTCGCTCTCTCTCTCTGGATCACTCTCTCTCTGTATCTCTCTCTCCCCCTCTGTCTCTCACTCTCAATCTGGATTTCTTTCTCTCTCTCCCTCTGTAGGCTCTCTCTCCCTGGACCACTCTCTCTCTGCATCTCTCTCTGGATCTCTCAATCTCACTCTCTCTCTCTCTCTATCTGGATCTCCATCTCTATCTCTTGGTATCTCTCTCTCCCTCTCTCTTTATCTCTCACTCTGTGGATATCTCTCACTCTCTGGATCTCTCACTCTCTGGACCTCTCACTCTCTGGATCTCTCACTCTCTGGATCTCTCACTCTCTGGATCTCTCACTCTCTGGATCTCTCACTCTCTGGATCTCATACTCCGGATCTCTCTCTGTTTCTCTCTCTGGATCTCTCTCTGTTTTTCTCTCTGGACCTTCTCTCTCTCTCTGGAGATGTTTCTCTTTCTTGGCCTCTCACTCTCTCTCTGGATCTCCCTCCCTCTCTCTGGACCGCTCTGTTTCTTGCTCCTCTCACAGGAACTCACACTCTCTCTCTCTGGATCTCTCTCCCTCTCACTCTTTTTTTTATCTCTCTGCATTCCACTCTCTCTCTCTCTCTCTGGATCTCACACTCTCTCTCTCTCTGTCTGGATATTTCTATGTCTCTCTCTGGATTTATCTATGTTTCTCTCTCAAGAATATCTCTCTCTTTCTCTCTGGACTTCTTTCACTCTCTCTGGATCTCTCTCTGGATCTCTCCCTCTGTCTCTCTCTGGATCCGCTCTCCTGCGCGCCCCCCCCGCCCCCCCCCCACTCCCCCCCCCCCCCCCCTCTCTCCCCCCTCCCCTCTCTATTTCTCTCTGAACCTCTCATTCTCTGTCTGTATCTCTTTCTCTCTCTCTCTGGATCTCTCCCTTTCTCTTTCTCTCTGTCTCTCTCTGGACCTCTCTCTCTCCCGATGGATCACACTCTGGGTCTCTCTCTCTCTCTGAATCTCTCTCTCTCTGGATACCTCACTTGCTCTGGATCTCTACCTCTCTGGATCACTCTCTCTCTTTCGATCTCTCTCTGGATCCCTCTCTCTCTCTCTTCACCTCTCACTCTCGCTCTGTATCTCCCGCCCTCATTTTGGATCTCTCTTTCTTGCTCTCTGGACCTCTCACTTTCTGCCTGTTTTTCTGAGAGATCTCTCAGATCTCTGGATCTCTCCCTTTCTCTTTCTTTCTGTCTCCCTCTGGAGTCTCTCTCCCTCTCTGGACCACTCCCTCTCTGCATCGCTCTCTCTCTCTGCATCTCTCTCTCTCCCTCTCTCTCAATCTCTCTCTCTCTCTCACTGGATCTCTCGCTCTCTCTCTCTGGATCTCTTTCTGTTTCTCTCCCAGGATCTCTCCACTTTTCTGGAGCTCTCTCTCTCTTGACCTCTCATTTGCTCTCTGTATCTCCCTCTCTTTCTCTGGACCTCTCAATTTCATGCTCCTCTCACTGGACCTCTCTGTCCCTCTCTCTGGATCTCACTCTCTCTGGGTATCTCTCCCTCACTCTATTTTTGTATCTCTCTGCATTGCACTCTCTCTCTGTCTGGATCTCTCTCTCTTTGTAAGTCTCTCTCTCTCTCTCTCTCTATTTTTATCTGCCTCTCTCTGTTTCTCTTTCAATATCTCTCTCTCTCTGGATCTCTCTCTTTCTCTGGGTATCTCTCTCTCTTGACCTTCTTTCTCACTCTCTGGATCCCTGTCTCTATCTCTCGCGCTCTCTCTCTCTCTGGTTCTCACTCTCTCTCTCTGGATCTCTCTCTCACTCCCTCCCTCTGGATAGCTCTCTCTCTGTATCTCCTTCTCTCTGGATCTCTCTCGCTCTCAATCTGGATCTCATTCTCTCTCTCTCTTTGTAGTCTCCCTTTCCCTGGACCCCAGTCTCTCAGCATCTCTCTCTGGATCTGTCAATCTCTCACTCTCTCTATCTGGATCTCCATCTCTATCTCTGGAAATCTCTCTCTCGCTCTCTCTTTATCTCTCACTCTCTGGATATCTCTCTCTCTCTCTCTCTCTCTCACTCTGGATCTGTCACTCTCTGGATCTGTCACTCTCTAGATCTGTCACTCTCTAGATCTGTCACTAGCTGGATCTGTCACTATCTGGATCTCTCACTCTCTGGATCTCTCACTCTCTGGATCTCCCACTCTCTGGATCTCTCACTCTCTGGATCTCTCACACTGCAGATCTCTCACTCTGTGGATCTCTCACTCTGCGGATCTCTCTCTGTTTCTCTCCCTGGACCTTCTCTCTCTCTCTGGTGATCTCTCTCTCTCTTGACTTCCCACTCTCTCTCTATATCTCCCTCCCTCTCTCTGGACCACTCTGTTTCTTGCTCCTCTCACAGGACCTCTCTCTCGCTCTCTCTGGTGATCTCTCTCACTCTCTCTCTCTCTGGATCTCTCTCCCTCTCACTCTTTTCGTATCTCTCTGCATTCCACTCTTTCGCTCTCTCTGGATCTCACACACTCTCTCTCTACCTCTCTCTCTGGATATATCTATATCTCTCTCTGGATTTATCTATCTTTATCTGTCAAGAATATCTCTCTCTTTCTCTCTGGACTTCACTCACTCTCTCTGGATCTCTCTCTCTCTCTTTCTCTCTCTCTGTGGATCTGCTCCCGCACCCACCCCCTCCTCTCTGTCTCTCTCTGGACCTCTCTCTCTCCCTATTGATCACTTTCTGGATCTCTCACTTTGTCTCTCTCTCTCTCTGGGTCTCTCACTCTCTGAATCTCCCTCTCTCTGGATACTCACTCCCTCTGGATCTCTACCTCTCTGGATCACACTATCTCTTTCGATCTCTCTCTCTCTCTCTCTCTCTCTTTACCTACACTGTCTCGATCTCTTTCTCACTGCCTCTCTCTGGATCACTCTCTCTCTCCGGATCTCTCTCTCTCCGTGGATCTCTCTCTCTCTCTCTCTCTCTGTCTCTCTCTGTCGCTTGATCTCGCTCTCTATATCTCTCTCTCTTTCTCAATCTCTCTCTGGATCTCTCTCTCGATATCTCTCTCTCCCCCTGGATCTCTCTCTCTCTCTCTCTTCTCTGGATGTCTCTCTCTCTTATGATCTCTCACTCTCTGGATCACTCTCTCTGCATCGCTCTCTCTCTCTCTGGATCTCTCTCTCCCTCTCTCTCACTGGATCTCTCGCTCTCTCTCTCTGGATCTCTTTCTGTTTCTCTCAGGAAATCTCTATTTGTCTGGAGCTCTCTCTCTCCCTTGACATCTCATTCGCTCTCTGTATCTCCATCTCAAACTCTGGACCTCTCAATTTCATGCTCCTCTCACTGGACCTCTCTCTACCTCTCTCTGGATCTCACTCTCTCTGGATCTCTCTCCCTCACTCTATTTTCGTATCTCTCTGCATTGCACTCTCTCTCTGTCTGGATCTCTCTCTCTTAAGAATTCTCTATCTGTCTCTCTCTCTCTGGATCTCTCACTCTCTCTCTCTTGATCTATCTATATCTCTGGATCACTCTCCAGATCTCTCTCTCTCTATCCAGATCGCTCTCTCTATCTGTCTCTCACTGCATGCGACTCTCTCTCTGGTTCTCTCTCCCTCTCTCTCTCTATCTGTCTCTCTCTTTCTGGATCACTCTCTCTCTCTCTCTCTTTGGATGTCTCTCTCTCTCCCTCCCTCTGGATCTCTCGCTCTCTCTATCTCTCTCTGTATCTTTCGCTCGCTCTCTCTCCCTCCATCTGGATCTCTCTCTCTCTCCCTCCCAATCTCTCTCTCTCGCCCTGGATTTCTCTCTCTCTCTCTCTCTCTCTATTTGTATCTCCCTCTCAGTCTCTCTGGATCTGACTCTCTCTCTCTCTCTCTCTCTCTAGATATCTCTCTCTCTCTGCACCTTCTTTCTCTCTCTCTGGATCTCTGTGTCTCTCGCTCTCTCTCTCTGGATCACTCTCTCTCTGTATCTCTCTCTCTCTCTCTCTGGATCTCTCTCACTCTCAATCTGGATCTCTTTCTCTCTCTCTCTGTAGTCTCTCTCTCCCTGGACCACCCTCTCTCTGCATCTTTTTCTTGGTCTCTAATTCTCTCTCTCTCTCTCTATCTGAATCTCCATCTCTATCTCTGGATATCTCTCTCTCCCTCTCTCTTTATCTCTTACTCTCTGGATATCTCTCTCTCTCTCACTCACTGGATCTCTCACTCTCTGGATCTCTCACTCTCCGGATCTCTCTCTCTGCGGGGATCTCTCTCTCTCCCTATCTCTCTGTCACTCCCTGGATCTCTCTATCTTTCTCTCGCTGGATATCTCAATCTCTCTGGATCTTTCTCCCTCTCTCTCTCAATCTCTCTCTGGACCTCTCGCTGTCTCTCTACACTGCACTCTCTGTCTGGATCTCTCTCTCTTTGGAACTCTCTATTGGTCTCTCTCAATATGGATCTCTCACTCTCTCTCCCTCTGGATTTATCTATCTTTATCTCGAAAGGTTCTCCATTTTCTCTCTCTGGATCTCTCTCTCTGGATCTCTCTTTCTGGATCAATCAATCTCTCTCTCTCTCTGGATTCCTCTCTCTGGATCACCCTCTCTATCTCTCTGGATCTGTCTCTCATTCCCTCTTTCTGCACACTGTCTTTCTTTGTATCTCTCTCTCTCTCTGGATATCTCCCTCTGGATCTCTCTCACTCGCTCTCTCTCTATTTGGATTTATGTCTCTCTCTCTATGGAGTCACTCTCTCTCTCTCTGGACCACTCTCTCTCTGCATCTCTCTATCTCTCTCTCCCTCTCTCTCTCAATCTCTCTCTGGATCTCTCGCTGTCTCTCTGAGGATATCTCTCTCTCTGTGGATCTCTCTCTTTCTCTCTCTGTTTCTGGAACTCATCCTCTATCTCTCTCTCTTTCTCGATCTCTCTCTGGATCTCTCTCTCTCCCTCTTCTCGATCTTTCTCTCTATCTCTCTCTCTCGATATAACTCTCTCCTTCTCTCTGGACCTCTCCCTCTCTCTCGGTCTGGCTCCCTATCTCTCTCTTTATCTTTCTATCTCTCTTTTTGGATCTCTCTCTCTTTCACTCTCTGGATCTCTCTCTCGCTATCTGGATTTATGTCTCTCTCTCTCTATGGAGTCACTCTCTCTCTCTCTGGACTACTCTCTCTGCATCTCTCTCTCTCTGTATCTCTCTCTCCCTCTCTCTCTCTCAATCTCTCTCTGTATCTCTCACTGTCTCACTGCGGATCTCGCTCTCTCTGTGGATCTCTCTCTTTCTCTCTCTGTTTCTGGAACTCACCCTCTATCTCGCCCTCTTTCTCGATCTCTCTCTGGATCTCTCTCTATCTCGCTTCTTGATCGCTCTCTCTCTCTCTCGATATAACACTCCCCTTCTCTCTGGATCTCTCCCTCTCTCTCGGTCTGGCTCCCTATCTCTCTCTCTATCTATCTATCTCTCTTTTAGGATCTTTCTCTCTTTCTCTCTCTGGATCTCTCTCTCTCTCTCCCTCTCTATCTGGATTTTTTTCTCTCTCACTCTCTCTCTCTCTGAAGTCTCTCTCCCTCTCTGGACCACTCTCTCTGCATCGCTCTCTCTCTCTGGATCTCTCTCTCCTTCTCTCTCAATCGCTCTCTCTCACTGGATCTCTCGCTCTCTCTCTCACTGGATCTCTTTCTGTTTCTCTCGCCGGATCTCTCTATTTCTCTGGAGCTCTCTCTCTCTTGACCTCTCATTCGCTCTTTGTATCTCCCTCTCTCTCTCTGGACCTCTCAATTTCATGCTCCTCTCACTGGACCTCTCTCTACCTCTCTCTGGATCTCACTCTCTCTGGATCTCTCTCCCTCACTCTATTTTCGTATCTCTCTGCATTGCACTCTCTCTCTGTCTGGATCTCTCTCTTTTTGGAACTCTCTATCTGTCTCTCTCTCTCTCTCTCTGGATATCTCTCTCTCTTATGATCTCTCACTATCTGGATCTCTCTCTCTCCCTGCCTCTCTGTCACTCCCTGGATCTCTCTATCTTTCTCTCTCTGGATATCTCTATCTCTCTGGATCTCTCTCCCTCGCTCTCTCAATCTCTCTCTCGATCTCTCACTGTCTCTCTGCACTGCACTCTCTGTCTGCATCTCTCTCTCTTTGGAACTCTCTATCGGTTTCTCTCACTATGGATCTCTCACTCTCTCTCTCTTTGGATTTATCTATCTTTATCTCGAAAGGTTCTCCATTTTCTCTCTCTGGATCTCTTTCTCTATCTGGATCACTCTTTCTGGATCACTCAATCTCTCTCTCTCTCTCTCTTGAACCCTGTCTCTCTCTCTCTCTCTCTCTCTCTCTCTCTCTGGATTCCTCTCTCTGGATGACCCTCTCTCTCTCTCTGGATCCGTCTCTCGTTTCCTCTCTCTGCACGCTCTCTTTCCCTGTATCTCTCTCTCTCTCTGGATCTCTCCCTCTGGATCTCTCTCTCTCTCTCTCTCTCTATCTGGATTTATGTCTCTCTCTCTCTCTATGGAGTCACTCTCTCTCTGGACAACTCTCTCTCTGTCTCTCTCTCTGTCTCTCTGTATATCTCTCTCCCTCTCTCTCAATCTCTCTCTGGATCTCTCGCAGTCTCTCAGCGGCTCTCGCTCTCTCTGTGGATCTTTCTCTTTCTCTCTGTGTTTCTGGAACTCATCCTTTATCTCACTCTCTCTGGATCTCTCTTCCTCACTTTATTTTCGTATCTCTCTGCATTGCACTCTCTCTCTCTGTCTGGATCTCTCTTTGGAGCTCTCTATCTGTCTCTCTCTCTCTCTGGATCTCTCACTCTCTCTCTCTTGATCTATCTATATCTCTGGATCTCTCTATGGATCTCTCTCTCTCTCTATCCAGATCGCTCTCTCTATCTGTCTCTCTCTGCATGCGACTCTCTCTCTGGTTCTCTCTCCCTCTCTCTCTCTATCTGTCTCTCTCTTTCTGGATCACTCTCTCTCTTTGGATGTCACTCTCTCTCTCTCCCTCTGGATCTCTCTCTCTCTCTATCTCTCTCTGGATCTTTCACTCGCTCTCTCTCCCTCCATCTGGATCTCTCTCCCTCCCAATCTCTCTCTCTCGTCCTGGATCTCTCTCTCTCTCTCTCTATTTGTATCTCCCTCTGTCTCTCTGGATCTCACTCTCTCTCTCTGGACTACTCTCTCTCTGCATCTCTCTGTCTCTCTCTCTCTCTGTATCTCTCCCTCCCTCTCAATCTCTCTCTGGATCTCTCGCAGTCTCTGCGGATCTCGCTCTCTCTGTGGATCTCTCTCTGTTTCTGGAACTCACCCTCTATCTCACTCTCTCTGGATCTCTCTCCCTCACTCTATTTTCTTATCTCTATGCACTGCTCTCTCCCTCTCTCTCTCTCTCTCTCTCTCTCTCTCTCACTGGATTTCTCGCTCTCTCTCTGGATCTCTTTCTGTTTCTCTCTCTGGATCTCTCTATTTCTCTGGAGCTCTCTCTCTCTTGACCACTCATTCGCTCTCTGTATCTCCCTCACTCTCTCTGGATCTCTCTCCCTCACTCTATTTTCGTATCTCTCTGCATTGCACTCTTTCTCTGTCTGGATCTCTCTCTCTTTGGAACTCTCTATCTGTCTCTCTCTCTCTCTCTGGATCTCTCACTCTCTCTCTCTCTTGATCTATCTCTATCTCTGGATCTCTCTCTGGATCTCTCTCTCTCTATCCAGATCGCTCTCTCTATCTGTCTCTCTCTGCATGCGACTCTCTCTCTGGTTCTCTCTCCCTCTCTCTATCTGTCTCTCTCTTTCTGGATCACTCTCTCTCTCTCTCTCTCTTTGGATGTCTCTCTCTCTCTCCCTCTGGATCTTTCGCTCACTCTCTCTCCCTCCATCTGGATCTCTCTCTCCCTCCCGATCTCTCTCTCTCGCCCTGGATCTCTCTCTCTCTGTCTCTCTCTCTCTATTTGTATCTCCCTCTCTCTCTCTCTGGATATCTGTCTCTCTTCACCTGCTTTCTCTCTCTCTCTGGATCCCTGTTTCTCTCTCTCTCTCTCTGGATCACTCTCTCTCTGTATCTCTCTCTCTCTCTCTCTGGATCACTCTCATTTTGGATCTCTTTCTCTCTCTCTCTGTGGGCTCTCTCTCCCTGGACCACTCTCTCTCTGCATCTCTCTCTGGATCTCTGATTCTCTCTCTCTCTCTCTGTTTTGATCTCCATCTCTATCTCTGGATATCTCTCTCTCCCTCTCTCTTTATCTCTTACTCTCTGGATATCTCTCTCTCTCACTCTCACTCTCTGGATCTCTCACTCTCTGGATCTCTCACTCTCCGGATCTCTCTCTCTCTCCGTGGATCTCTCTCTCTCTCTCCCTATCTCTCTGTCACTCCCTGGATCTCTCTATCTTTCTCTCTCTGGATATCTCTATCTCTCTGGATCTCTCTCCCTCTCTCTCTCAATCTCTCTCTGGACCTCTCGCTGTCTCTCTGCACTGCACTCTCTGTCTGGATCTCTCTCTCTTTGGAACTCTCTATCGGTCTTTCTCATTATGGATCTCTCTCTCTCTCTCTGGATTTATCTATCTTTATCTCGAAAGGTTCTCCATTTTCTCTCTCTGGATCTCTCTCTCTGGATCTCTCTTTCTGGATCACTCAATCTCTCTCTCTCTCTGGTTTCCTCTCTCTGGATCACCCTCTCTGTCTCTGGATCTGGATCTGTCTCTCGTTCCCTCTTTCTGCACATTCTCTTTCCCTGTATCTCTCTCTCTCTCTGGAACTCTCCCTCTGGATCTCTCTCTCTCTCTCTCTCTCTCTCTCTCTCTCTCTCTCTCTCTCTCTATTTGGATTTATGTCTCTCTCTCTCTATGGAGTCACTCTCTCTCTCTCTGGAGAACTGTCTCTCTGCATCACTCTCTCTCTCTCTCTCTCTCTGTATCTCTCTCTCCCTCTCTCTCTCAATCTCTCTGGATCTCTCGCTGTCTCTCTGCGGATCTCTCTCTCTCTGTGGATCTCTCTCTTTCTCTCTCTGTTTCTGGAACTCATCCTCTATCTCTCTCTCTTTCTCGGTCTCTCTCTGGATCTCTCTCTCTCCCTCTTTTCGATCTTTCTCTCTATCTCTCTATCTCGATATAACTCTCTCCTTCTCTCTGGACCTCTCCCTCTCTCTCGGTCTGGCTCCCTATCTCTCTCTCTATCTATCTATCTCTCTTTTTGGATCTCTCTCTCTTTCACTATCTGGATTTCTCTCTCTTTATCTGGATTTATGTCTCTCTCTCTCTCTCTATGGAGTCACTCTCTCTCTCTCTCTCTGGACTACTCTCTCTCTGCATCTCTCTCTCTCTCTCTCTCCCTCTCTCTCTCTCATTCTCTCTCTGGATCTCTTGCTGTCTCGCTGCGGATCTCGCTCTCTCTGTGGATCTCCCTCTTTCTCTCTCTGTTTCTGGAACTCACCCTCTATCTCGCTCTCTTTCTCGATCTCTCTCTGGATCTCTCTCTATCTCTCTTCTCGATCGTTCTCTCTCTCTCTCGATATAACTCTCTCTTTCTCTCTGGATCTCTCCCTCTCTCTCGGTCTGGCTCCCTATCTCTCTCTCTATCTATGTATCTCTCTTTAAGGATCTTTCTCTCTTTCTCTCTCTGGATCTCTTTCTCTCTCTCCCTCTCTATCTGGATTTCTTTCTCTCTCCCTCTCTCTGGAGTCTCTCCCCCTCTCTGGACCACTCTCTCTGCATCGCTCTCTCTGGATCTCTTTCAGTTTCTCTCTCTGGATCTGTCTATTTCTCTGGACCTCTCTCTCTCTTGACCTCTCGTTCGCTCTCTGAATCTCCATCTCTTTCTCTGGACCTCTCTATTTCATGCTCCTCTCACTGGACCTCTCTCTGGATCTCACTCTCTCTGGATCTCTCTCCCTCACTCTATTTTCGTATCTCTCTGCATTGCACTCTCTCTCTGTCTGGTTCTCTCTCTCTTTGGAAATCTCTCTCTGTCTCTCTCTCACTCTATTTTTATCACCCTCTCTCTCTCTCTCTCTCTCTGGATATCTCTCTCTCTCTGGATCTCTCTTTGTCTCTCTCTCCATGGATATCTCTCCCTCTCTGGACATTCTTTCCCTCTCTCTGGATCCCTGTCTCTCTCTCTCTCGCTCTCACTCTCTCTCTCTGGATCTCTCTCTCACTCCCTCCCTCTGGATCGCTCTCTGTATCTCCCTCACTCTGGATCTCTCTCGCTCTCAATCTGGATCTCTTTCTCTCTCTCTCTGTAGTCTCCCTCTCACTGGACCACACTCTCTCTGCATCTCTCTGGATCTCTCAATCTCTCTCTCTCTCTATCTGGATCTCCATCTCTATCTCTGGATATCTCTCTCTCCCTCTCTCTTTATCTCTCACTCTCTGGATATCTCTCTCTCTCTCTCACTCTCTGGATCTCTCACTCTCCAGATCTCTCTCTCTCCGTGGATCTCTCTCTCTCTCTCTCTCTCCCTATCTCTCTGTCACTCCCTGGATCTCTCTATCTTTCTCTCTCTGGATATCTCTATCTCTCTGGATCTCTCTCCCTCTCTCTCTCAATCTCTCTCTGGACCTTTCGATGTCTCTCTGCACTTGCACTCTCTGTCTGGATCTCTCTCTCTTTGGAACTCTCTATCGGTCTCTCTCACTAAGGATCTCTCACTCTCTCTCTCTCTCTCTGGATTTATCTATCTTTATCTCGAAAGGTTCTTCATTTTCTCTCTCTGGATCTCTCTCTCTCTGGATCTCTCTTTCTTGATCACTCAATCTCTTTCTCTCTGGATTCCTCTCTCTGGATCACCCTCTCTCTCTCTCTGGATCTGTCTCTCGTTCCCTCTTTCTGCACACTCTCTTTCCCTGTATCTCTCTCTCTCTCTGGATCTCTCCCTCTGGATCTCTCTTTCTCTCTCTCTCTATTTGGATTTATGTCTTTCCCTCTCTCTATGGAGTCATTCTCTCTCTCTCTCTCTGGACCACTCTCTCTCTGCATCTCTCTCCTAATCTGTCAATCTCTCTCTCTCTCTATCTGGATCTCCATCTCTATCTCTGGAAATCTCTCTCTCCCTCTCTCTTTATCTCTCACTCTCTGGATGTCTCGCTCTCTCTCTCACTCTCTGGATCTGTCACACTCTAGGTCTGTCACTCTCTAGATCTTTCACTCTCTGGATCTGTCACTATCTGGATCTCTCACTCTCTGGATCTCTCACTCTCTGGATCTCTCACTCTCTGGATCTCTCACTCTCTGGATCTCTCACTCTCTGTATCTCTCACTCTCTGGATCTCTCACTCTGCGGATCTATCACTCTGCAGATCTCTCACTCTGCGGATCTCTCACTCTCTGGATCTCTTACTCTCTGGATCTCTCACTCTCTGGACCTCACACTCTCTGGATCTCTCACTCTCTGGATCTCTCACTCTCTGGATCTCTCACTCACTGGATCTCTCACTCTCTGGATCTCTCACTCTCTGGATCTCTCACTCTGCGGATCTCTCACTGTGTGGATCTCTCTCTCTGCGGATCTCTCACTCTGCGGATCTCTCACTCTGCGGATCTCTCACTCTGCGGATCTCTCACTCTGCAGATCTCTCACTCTGCGCATCTCTCACGCTGCGGATCTCTCACTCTGCAGATCTCTCTCTGTTTCTCTCCCTGGACCTTCTCTCTCTCTCTGGTGATCTATCTCTCTCTTGACCTCTCACTGTCTCTCTGTCTCTCCCTCCCTCTCTCTGGACCACTCTGTTCCTTGCTCCTCTCACAGGACCTCTCTCACGCTCTCTCTGGTGGTCTCTCTCACTCTCTCTCTCTCTCTGGATCTCTCCCCCTCTCACTCTTTTCGTATCTCTCTGCATTCCACTCTCTCTCTCTGTCTCTCTCTCTGGATCTCACACTCTCGCTCTCTCTGTCTCTCTCTGGATATATCTATATCTCTCTCTGGGTTTATCTATCTTTATCTCTCAAGAATATCTCTCTCTTTCTCTCTGGACTTCACTCACTCTCTCTGGATCTCTCTCTCTCTGTCTCTGGATCCGCTCCCGCACCCCCACCTCTCTCTCTCTCTCTGGACCTCTCAATCTCTGTCTGTATCTCTTTCTCTCTCTCTCTGGATCTCTCCCTTTCTCTTTCTCTCTGTCTCTCTCTGGACCTCTCTCTCTCCCTATTGATCACTATCTGGATCTCTCTCTCTCTCTGGGTCTCTCTCTCTCTGAATCTCTCTCTCTCTGGATACTCACTCCCTCTGGATCTCTACCTCTCTGGATCACACTCTCTCTTTCGATCTCTCTCTCTCTCTCTCTCGTTTTACCTGCACTGTCTCGATGTCTTTCTCGCTGCCTCTCTCTGGATCACTCTCTCTCTCTCCGGATCTCTCTCTCTTCGGATCTCTCTCTCTCCATGGATCTCTCTCTCTCTGTCTCTCTCTCATTCTCTCTGTCTCTGGATCTCGCTCTTATCTCTCTCTCTCTTTCTCGATCTCTCTCTGGATCTCTCTCTCGATATCTCTCTCTCCCTCTCGATCTCTCTCTCTCTAGATATCTCTCTCTCTTATGATCTCTCACTATCTGGATCTCTCTCTCTCTCTCTCTCTCCCTATCTCTCTGTCAGTCCCTGGATCTCTCTATCTTTCTCTCTCTGGATATCTCTATCTCTCTGGATCTCTCTCTCTCTCTCTCTGGAGTCTCTCTCCCTCTCTGGAGCACTCGCTCTGCATCGCTCTCTCTCTCTGGATCTCTCTCTCCATCTCTCTCAATCGCTCTCTCTCTCCCAGGATTTCTCTCTCTCTCTCTCTCTGCATCTCTTTCTGTTTCTCTCTCTGGATCTCTCTCTTTGTCTCTGGACCTCACAATTTCATGCTCCTCTCACTGGACCTCTCTCTACCTCTCTTTGGATCTCACTCTCTCTGGATCTCTTTCCCTCATTCTATTTTCGTATCTCTCTGCATTGCACTCTCTCTTTGTCTGGATCTCTCTCTCTTTGGAAGTCTCTATCTGTCTTTCTCTATCTCTGGATCTCTCACTCTCTCTTTCTTGGTCTATCTATATCTCTGGATCTCTCTCTCTCTATCCAGATGTCTCTTTCTATCTGTCTCTCTCTGCATGCGACTCTCTCTCTGGTTCTCTCTCCCTCTCTCTCTCTATCTGTCTCTCTCTTTCTGGATCACTATCTCTCTCTCTCTCTCTCTTTGCATGTCTCTCTCTTTCTCTCCCTCTGGATCTCTCGCTCTCTCTATCTCTCTCTGGATCTTTCGCTCGCTCTCTCTCCCTCCATCTGGATCTCTCTCTCTCTCCGTCCCAATCTCTCTATCTCGCCCTGGATCTCTCTTTCTCTGTCTCTCTCTCTCTATTTGTATCTCCCTCTCTCTCTCTCTGGATCTCTCTCTCTCTCTCTCTCTCTCTCTCTCTGCACCTTCTTTATCTCTCTCTGGATCCCTGTGTCTCTCGCTCTCTCTCTCTCTGAATCACTCTCTCTCTGCATCTCTCTCTCTCTCCCTGTGTCTCTCACTCTCAATCTGGATTTCTTTCTCTCTCTCCCTCTGTTGGCTCTCTCTCTCTGGACCACTCTCTCTTTGCATCTCTCTCTGGATCTCTCAATCTCTCTCTCTCTATCTGGATCTCCATCTCTATCTCTGGATATCTCTCTCTCCCTCTCTCTTTATCTCTCACTCTGTGGATATCTCTCTCTCTCTGGATATCTCTCTCTCTCTCTCACTCTCTGGATCTCTCACTCTCCAAATCTCTCACGCTCTGGATCTCTCACTCTCTGGATCTCTCACTCTCTGGATCTCTCACTCTCTGGATCTCTCACTCTCTGGATCTCTCACTCTCTGTATCTCTCACTCTCTGGATCTCTTACTTTCTGGATCTCTTACTCTCTGGATCTCTCACTCTCTGGATCTCATACTCCGGATCTCTCTCTGTTTCTCTCTCTGGATCTCTCTCTGTTTTTCTCTCTGGACCTTCTCTCTCTCTCTGGAGATGTCTCTCTCTCTTGACCTCTCACTCTCTCTCTGGATCTCCCTCCCTCTCTCTGGATCGCTCTGTTTCTTGCTCCTCTCACAGGAACTCACACTCTCTCTCTCTCTGGATCTCTCTCCCTCTCACTCTTTTTTTTATCTCTCTGCATTCCACTCTCTCTCTCTCTCTCTGGATCTCACTCTCTCTCTCTGTCTGGATATTTCTATATCTGTCTCTGGATTTATCTATGTTTCTCTCTCAAGAATATCTCTCTCTTTCTCTCTGGACTTCTCTCATTCTCTCTGTATCTCTCCCTCTCTCTCTCTCTGGATCTCTCCCTTTCTCTTTCTCTCTGTCTCTCTCTGGACCTCTCTCTCTCTCCCTATGGATCACTCTCTGGGTCTCTCTCTCTCTCTCTCTGAATCTCTCTCTCTCTGGATACCTCACTTGCTCTGGATCTCTACCTCTCTGGATCACTCTCTCTCTTTCGATCTCTCTCTGGATCCCTCTCTCTCTCTCTTCACCTCTCACTCTTTGTATCTCCCGCCCTCATTTTGGATCTCTCTCTTTCTTGCTCTCTGGACCTCTCACTCTCTGCCTGTTTTTCTGAGAGATCTCTCAGATCTCTGGATCTCTCCCTTTCTCTTTCTTTCTGTCTCCCTCTGGAGCCTCTCTCCCTCTCTGGACCACTCCCTCTCTGCATCGCTCTCTCTCTCTGCATCTCTCTCTCTCCCTCTCTCTCAATCTCTCTCTCTCACTCTCTCTCTCTGGATCTCTTTCTGTTTCTCTCCCTGGATCACTCTACTTCTCTGGAGCTCTCTCTCTCTTGACCTCTCATTTGCTCTCTGTATCTCCCTCTCTTTCTCTGGACCTCTCAATTTCATGCTCCTCTCACTGGATCTCTCTCTCCCTCTCTCTGGATCTCTCTCCCTCACTCTATTTTCGTATCTCTCTGCATTGCACTCTTTCTCTGTCTGGATCTCTCTCTCTTTGGAAGTCTCTCTCTGTCTCTCTATTTTTATCTCCCTCTCTCTCTCTCTCTCTCTCTGGATATCTCTCTCTCTCTCTGGATCTCTCTCTCTCTCTGGATCTCTCTCTCTCTCTCTGGGTATCTCTCTCTCTGGACCTTCTTTCTCTCTCTCTGGATCCCTGTCTCTCTCTCTCGCGCTCTCTCTCTCTCTGGTTCTCACTCTCTATCTCTGGATCTCTCTCTCATTCCCTCCCTCTGGATAGCTCTGTCTCTCTGTATCTCCTTCTTTCTGGATCTCTCTCGCTTTCAATCTGGATCTCATTCTCTCTCTCTCTTTATAGTCTCCCATTCCCTGGACAACACTCTCTCTGCATCTCTCTCTGGATCTGTCAATCTCTCACTCTCTCTATCTGGATCTCCATCTCTATCTCTGGAAATCTCTCTCTCGCTCTCTCTTTATCTCTTACTCTTTGGATATCTCTCTCTCTCTCTCTCTCACTCTCTGGATCTGTCACTCTCTAGATCTGTCACTAGCTGGATCTGTCACTATCTGGATCTCTCACTCTCTGGATCTCTCACTCTCTGGATCTCTCACTCTCTGGATCTCTCACTCACTGGATCTCCCACTCTCTGGATCTCCCACTCTCTGGATCTCTCACTCTCTGGATCTCTCACACTGCGGATCTCTCACTCTGTGGATCTCTCACTCTGCAGATATCTCTCTGTTTCTCTCCCTGGAACTTCTCTCTCTCTCTGGTGATCTCTCTCTCTCTTGACCTCTCATTCTCTCTCTGTATCTCCCTCCCTCTCTCTGGACCACTCTGATTCTTGATCCTCTCACAGGACCTCTCTCTCGCTCTCTCTGGTGATCTCTCTCACTCTCTCTCTCTCTGGATCTGTCTCCCTCTCACTCTTTTCGTATCTCTCTGCATTCCACTCTCTCTCTCTCTCTGGATCTCACACACTCTCTATCTACCTCTCTCTCTGGATATATCTATATCTCTCTCTGGGTTTATGTATCTTTATCTCTCAAGAATATCTCTCTCTTTCTCTCTGGACTTCACTCACTCTCTCTGGATCTCTCTCTCTCTCTCTCTCTCTCTGGATCCGCTCCCGCACCCCCCATCTGTCTCTCTCTCTCTGGACCTCTCATTCTCTGTCTGTATCTCTTTCTCTCTCTCTCTGGATCTCTCCCTTTCTCTTTCTTTCTGTCGCTCTCTGGACCTCTCTCTCTCCCGATTGATCACTTTCTGGATCTCTCTCTTTCTCTCTCTCTCTGGATACTCACTCCCTCTGAATCTCTCTCTCTCTCTGGATACTCACTCCCTCTGGATCTCTACCTCTCTGGATCACACTCTCTCTTTCGATCTGTCTCTCTCTCTCTCTTTACCTACACTGTCTCGATCTCTTTCTCGCTGCCTTTCTCTGGATCACTCTCTCTCTCCGGATCTCTCTCTCTCTCTCTGTGGATCTCTCTCTCTCTCTCTGTTGCTTGATCTGGCTCTCTATCTCTCTCTTTTTCTCGATCTCTCTCTGGATCTCTCTCTCTCTCTCTCTCTTCTCTGGATGTCTCTCTCTCTTATGATCTCTCACTCTCTGGACCACTCTCGCTGCATCGCTCTCTCTCTCTGGATCTCTCTCTCCCTCTCCCTCAATCTCTCTCCCTCTCACTGGATCTCTCGCTCTCTCTCTCTGGATCTCTTTCTGTTTCTCTCAGGATCTCTCTATTTCTCTGGAGCTCTCTCTCTCCCTTGACCTCTCATTCGCTCTCTGTATCTCCATCTCAATCTCTGGACCTCTCAATTTCATGCTCCTCTCACTGGACCTCACTCTACCTCTCTCTGGATCTCACTCTCTCTGGATCTCACTCCCTCACTCTATTTTCGTATCTCTCTGCATTGCACTCTCTCTCTGTCTGGATCTCTCTCTCTTAGGAATTCTCTATCTGTCTCTCTGTCTCTCTTTGGATCTCTCACTCTCTCTCTCTTGATCTATCTATATCTCTGGATCTATCTCTGGATCTCTCTCTCTATCCAGATCGCTCTCTCTATCTGGCTCTCTCTGCATGCGACTCTCTCTCTGGTTCTCTCTCCCTCTCCCTCTCTATCTGTCTCTCTCTTTCTGGATCACTCTCTCTCTCTCTCTTTGGATGTCTCTCTCTCTCTCTCCCTCTGGATCTCTCGATCTCTCTATCTCTCTCTGGATTCCACTCTCTGGAGCACCCTCTCTCTCTCTCTGGATCTGTCTCTCGTTCCCTCTCTCTGCACACTCTCTTTCCCTGTATCCCTCTCTCTCTCTCTGGATCTCTCCCTCTGGATCTCTCTCTCTCCCTCCCAATCTCTCTCTCTCTCGCCCTGGATCTCTCTCCCTCTCTCTCTCAATCTCTCTCTGGACCTCTCGCTGTCTCTCTGCACTGCACTCTCTGTCTGGATCTCTCTCTCTCTTTGGAACTCTCTATCGGTCTCTCTCACTGTGGATCTCTCTCTCTCTGGATTTATCTATCATTATCTCGAAAGGTTCTCCATTTTCTCTCTCTGGATCTCTCTCTATGGATCTCTCTTTCTGGATCACTCAAGCTCTCTCTCTCTCTCTGGATTCCTCTCTCTGGATCACCCCCTCTCTCTCTCGATCTCTCCCTCTGGATCTCTCTCTCTCTCTCTATTTGGATTTATGTCTCTCTCTCTCTCTATGGAGTCACTCTCTCTCTCTCTCTCTGGACCACTCTCTCTCTGCATCACTCTCTCTCTCTCTCGCTCTCTCTGTATCTCTCTCTCCCTCTCCATCTCAATCTCTCTCTGGATCTCTCGCTGTCTCTCTGCGGATCTCTCTCTCTCTGTGGATCTCTCTCTTTCTCTCTCTGTTTCTGGAACTCATCCTCTATCTCTCTCTCTTTCTCGATCTCTCTCTGGATCTCTCTCTCTCCCTCTTCTCGATCTTTCTCTCTATCTCTCTCTCTCGATATAACTCTCTCCTTCTCTCTGGACCTCTCCCTCTCTCTCGGTCTGGCTCCCTATCTCTCTCTTTATCTTTCTATCTCTCTTTTTGGATCTCTCTCTCTTTCACTCTCTGGATCTCTCTCTCGCTATCTGGATTTATGTCTCTCTCTCTCTATGGAGTCACTCTCTCTCTCTCTGGACTACTCTCTCTGCATCTCTCTCTCTCTGTATCTCTCTCTCCCTCTCTCTCTCTCAATCTCTCTCTGTATCTCTCACTGTCTCACTGCGGATCTCGCTCTCTCTGTGGATCTCTCTCTTTCTCTCTCTGTTTCTGGAACTCACCCTCTATCTCGCCCTCTTTCTCGATCTCTCTCTGGATCTCTCTCTATCTCGCTTCTTGATCGCTCTCTCTCTCTCTCGATATAACACTCCCCTTCTCTCTGGATCTCTCCCTCTCTCTCGGTCTGGCTCCCTATCTCTCTCTCTATCTATCTATCTCTCTTTTAGGATCTTTCTCTCTTTCTCTCTCTGGATCTCTCTCTCTCTCTCCCTCTCTATCTGGATTTTTTTCTCTCTCACTCTCTCTCTCTCTGAAGTCTCTCTCCCTCTCTGGACCACTCTCTCTGCATCGCTCTCTCTCTCTGGATCTCTCTCTCCTTCTCTCTCAATCGCTCTCTCTCACTGGATCTCTCGCTCTCTCTCTCACTGGATCTCTTTCTGTTTCTCTCGCCGGATCTCTCTATTTCTCTGGAGCTCTCTCTCTCTTGACCTCTCATTCGCTCTTTGTATCTCCCTCTCTCTCTCTGGACCTCTCAATTTCATGCTCCTCTCACTGGACCTCTCTCTACCTCTCTCTGGATCTCACTCTCTCTGGATCTCTCTCCCTCACTCTATTTTCGTATCTCTCTGCATTGCACTCTCTCTCTGTCTGGATCTCTCTCTTTTTGGAACTCTCTATCTGTCTCTCTCTCTCTCTCTCTGGATATCTCTCTCTCTTATGATCTCTCACTATCTGGATCTCTCTCTCTCCCTGCCTCTCTGTCACTCCCTGGATCTCTCTATCTTTCTCTCTCTGGATATCTCTATCTCTCTGGATCTCTCTCCCTCGCTCTCTCAATCTCTCTCTCGATCTCTCACTGTCTCTCTGCACTGCACTCTCTGTCTGCATCTCTCTCTCTTTGGAACTCTCTATCGGTTTCTCTCACTATGGATCTCTCACTCTCTCTCTCTTTGGATTTATCTATCTTTATCTCGAAAGGTTCTCCATTTTCTCTCTCTGGATCTCTTTCTCTATCTGGATCACTCTTTCTGGATCACTCAATCTCTCTCTCTCTCTCTCTTGAACCCTGTCTCTCTCTCTCTCTCTCTCTCTCTCTCTCTCTCTGGATTCCTCTCTCTGGATGACCCTCTCTCTCTCTCTGGATCCGTCTCTCGTTTCCTCTCTCTGCACGCTCTCTTTCCCTGTATCTCTCTCTCTCTCTGGATCTCTCCCTCTGGATCTCTCTCTCTCTCTCTCTCTCTATCTGGATTTATGTCTCTCTCTCTCTCTATGGAGTCACTCTCTCTCTCTGGACAACTCTCTCTCTGTCTCTCTCTCTGTCTCTCTGTATATCTCTCTCCCTCTCTCTCAATCTCTCTCTGGATCTCTCGCAGTCTCTCAGCGGCTCTCGCTCTCTCTGTGGATCTTTCTCTTTCTCTCTGTGTTTCTGGAACTCATCCTTTATCTCACTCTCTCTGGATCTCTCTTCCTCACTTTATTTTCGTATCTCTCTGCATTGCACTCTCTCTCTCTGTCTGGATCTCTCTTTGGAGCTCTCTATCTGTCTCTCTCTCTCTCTGGATCTCTCACTCTCTCTCTCTTGATCTATCTATATCTCTGGATCTCTCTATGGATCTCTCTCTCTCTCTATCCAGATCGCTCTCTCTATCTGTCTCTCTCTGCATGCGACTCTCTCTCTGGTTCTCTCTCCCTCTCTCTCTCTATCTGTCTCTCTCTTTCTGGATCACTCTCTCTCTTTGGATGTCACTCTCTCTCTCTCCCTCTGGATCTCTCTCTCTCTCTATCTCTCTCTGGATCTTTCACTCGCTCTCTCTCCCTCCATCTGGATCTCTCTCCCTCCCAATCTCTCTCTCTCGTCCTGGATCTCTCTCTCTCTCTCTCTATTTGTATCTCCCTCTCTCTCTCTGGATCTCACTCTCTCTCTCTGGACTACTCTCTCTCTGCATCTCTCTGTCTCTCTCTCTCTCTGTATCTCTCCCTCCCTCTCAATCTCTCTCTGGATCTCTCGCAGTCTCTGCGGATCTCGCTCTCTCTGTGGATCTCTCTCTGTTTCTGGAACTCACCCTCTATCTCACTCTCTCTGGATCTCTCTCCCTCACTCTATTTTCTTATCTCTATGCACTGCTCTCTCCCTCTCTCTCTCTCTCTCTCTCTCTCTCTCTCACTGGATTTCTCGCTCTCTCTCTGGATCTCTTTCTGTTTCTCTCTCTGGATCTCTCTATTTCTCTGGAGCTCTCTCTCTCTTGACCACTCATTCGCTCTCTGTATCTCCCTCACTCTCTCTGGATCTCTCTCCCTCACTCTATTTTCGTATCTCTCTGCATTGCACTCTTTCTCTGTCTGGATCTCTCTCTCTTTGGAACTCTCTATCTGTCTCTCTCTCTCTCTGGATCTCTCACTCTCTCTCTCTCTTGATCTATCTCTATCTCTGGATCTCTCTCTGGATCTCTCTCTCTCTATCCAGATCGCTCTCTCTATCTGTCTCTCTCTGCATGCGACTCTCTCTCTGGTTCTCTCTCCCTCTCTCTATCTGTCTCTCTCTTTCTGGATCACTCTCTCTCTCTCTCTCTCTTTGGATGTCTCTCTCTCTCTCCCTCTGGATCTTTCGCTCGCTCTCTCTCCCTCCATCTGGATCTCTCTCTCCCTCCCGATCTCTCTCTCTCGCCCTGGATCTCTCTCTCTCTGTCTCTCTCTCTCTATTTGTATCTCCCTCTCTCTCTCTCTGGATATCTGTCTCTCTTCACCTGCTTTCTCTCTCTCTCTGGATCCCTGTTTCTCTCTCTCTCTCTCTGGATCACTCTCTCTCTGTATCTCTCTCTCTCTCTCTCTGGATCACTCTCATTTTGGATCTCTTTCTCTCTCTCTCTGTGGGCTCTCTCTCCCTGGACCACTCTCTCTCTGCATCTCTCTCTGGATCTCTGATTCTCTCTCTCTCTCTCTGTTTTGATCTCCATCTCTATCTCTGGATATCTCTCTCTCCCTCTCTCTTTATCTCTTACTCTCTGGATATCTCTCTCTCTCACTCTCACTCTCTGGATCTCTCACTCTCTGGATCTCTCACTCTCCGGATCTCTCTCTCTCTCCGTGGATCTCTCTCTCTCTCTCCCTATCTCTCTGTCACTCCCTGGATCTCTCTATCTTTCTCTCTCTGGATATCTCTATCTCTCTGGATCTCTCTCCCTCTCTCTCTCAATCTCTCTCTGGACCTCTCGCTGTCTCTCTGCACTGCACTCTCTGTCTGGATCTCTCTCTCTTTGGAACTCTCTATCGGTCTTTCTCATTATGGATCTCTCTCTCTCTCTCTGGATTTATCTATCTTTATCTCGAAAGGTTCTCCATTTTCTCTCTCTGGATCTCTCTCTCTGGATCTCTCTTTCTGGATCACTCAATCTCTCTCTCTCTCTGGTTTCCTCTCTCTGGATCACCCTCTCTGTCTCTGGATCTGGATCTGTCTCTCGTTCCCTCTTTCTGCACACTCTCTTTCCCTGTATCTCTCTCTCTCTCTGGAACTCTCCCTCTGGATCTCTCTCTCTCTCTCTCTCTCTCTCTCTCTCTCTCTCTCTCTCTATTTGGATTTATGTCTCTCTCTCTCTATGGAGTCACTCTCTCTCTCTCTGGAGAACTGTCTCTCTGCATCACTCTCTCTCTCTCTCTCTCTGTATCTCTCTCTCCCTCTCTCTCTCAATCTCTCTGGATCTCTCGCTGTCTCTCTGCGGATCTCTCTCTCTCTGTGGATCTCTCTCTTTCTCTCTCTGTTTCTGGAACTCATCCTCTATCTCTCTCTCTTTCTCGGTCTCTCTCTGGATCTCTCTCTCTCCCTCTTTTCGATCTTTCTCTCTATCTCT
Organism: Cetorhinus maximus; assembly: GCF_964194155.1. NCBI lineage: Eukaryota > Metazoa > Chordata > Chondrichthyes > Lamniformes > Cetorhinidae > Cetorhinus > Cetorhinus maximus. Next base: position 35,872 of record NW_027597504.1, on the reverse strand, counting down.
CTATCTCGATATAACTCTCTCCTTCTCTCTGGACCTCTCCCTCTCTCTCGGTCTGGCTCCCTATCTCTCTCTCTATCTATCTATCTCTCTTTTTGGATCTCTCTCTCTTTCACTATCTGGATTTCTCTCTCTTTATCTGGATTTATGTCTCTCTCTCTCTCTCTATGGAGTCACTCTCTCTCTCTCTCTGGACTACTCTCTCTCTGCATCTCTCTCTCTCTCTCTCTCCCTCTCTCTCTCTCATTCTCTCTCTGGATCTCTTGCTGTCTCGCTGCGGATCTCGCTCTCTCTGTGGATCTCCCTCTTTCTCTCTCTGTTTCTGGAACTCACCCTCTATCTCGCTCTCTTTCTCGATCTCTCTCTGGATCTCTCTCTATCTCTCTTCTCGATCGTTCTCTCTCTCTCTCGATATAACTCTCTCTTTCTCTCTGGATCTCTCCCTCTCTCTCGGTCTGGCTCCCTATCTCTCTCTCTATCTATGTATCTCTCTTTAAGGATCTTTCTCTCTTTCTCTCTCTGGATCTCTTTCTCTCTCTCCCTCTCTATCTGGATTTCTTTCTCTCTCCCTCTCTCTGGAGTCTCTCCCCCTCTCTGGACCACTCTCTCTGCATCGCTCTCTCTGGATCTCTTTCAGTTTCTCTCTCTGGATCTGTCTATTTCTCTGGACCTCTCTCTCTCTTGACCTCTCGTTCGCTCTCTGAATCTCCATCTCTTTCTCTGGACCTCTCTATTTCATGCTCCTCTCACTGGACCTCTCTCTGGATCTCACTCTCTCTGGATCTCTCTCCCTCACTCTATTTTCGTATCTCTCTGCATTGCACTCTCTCTCTGTCTGGTTCTCTCTCTCTTTGGAAATCTCTCTCTGTCTCTCTCTCACTCTATTTTTATCACCCTCTCTCTCTCTCTCTCTCTCTGGATATCTCTCTCTCTCTGGATCTCTCTTTGTCTCTCTCTCCATGGATATCTCTCCCTCTCTGGACATTCTTTCCCTCTCTCTGGATCCCTGTCTCTCTCTCTCTCGCTCTCACTCTCTCTCTCTGGATCTCTCTCTCACTCCCTCCCTCTGGATCGCTCTCTGTATCTCCCTCACTCTGGATCTCTCTCGCTCTCAATCTGGATCTCTTTCTCTCTCTCTCTGTAGTCTCCCTCTCACTGGACCACACTCTCTCTGCATCTCTCTGGATCTCTCAATCTCTCTCTCTCTCTATCTGGATCTCCATCTCTATCTCTGGATATCTCTCTCTCCCTCTCTCTTTATCTCTCACTCTCTGGATATCTCTCTCTCTCTCTCACTCTCTGGATCTCTCACTCTCCAGATCTCTCTCTCTCCGTGGATCTCTCTCTCTCTCTCTCTCTCCCTATCTCTCTGTCACTCCCTGGATCTCTCTATCTTTCTCTCTCTGGATATCTCTATCTCTCTGGATCTCTCTCCCTCTCTCTCTCAATCTCTCTCTGGACCTTTCGATGTCTCTCTGCACTTGCACTCTCTGTCTGGATCTCTCTCTCTTTGGAACTCTCTATCGGTCTCTCTCACTAAGGATCTCTCACTCTCTCTCTCTCTCTCTGGATTTATCTATCTTTATCTCGAAAGGTTCTTCATTTTCTCTCTCTGGATCTCTCTCTCTCTGGATCTCTCTTTCTTGATCACTCAATCTCTTTCTCTCTGGATTCCTCTCTCTGGATCACCCTCTCTCTCTCTCTGGATCTGTCTCTCGTTCCCTCTTTCTGCACACTCTCTTTCCCTGTATCTCTCTCTCTCTCTGGATCTCTCCCTCTGGATCTCTCTTTCTCTCTCTCTCTATTTGGATTTATGTCTTTCCCTCTCTCTATGGAGTCATTCTCTCTCTCTCTCTCTGGACCACTCTCTCTCTGCATCTCTCTCCTAATCTGTCAATCTCTCTCTCTCTCTATCTGGATCTCCATCTCTATCTCTGGAAATCTCTCTCTCCCTCTCTCTTTATCTCTCACTCTCTGGATGTCTCGCTCTCTCTCTCACTCTCTGGATCTGTCACACTCTAGGTCTGTCACTCTCTAGATCTTTCACTCTCTGGATCTGTCACTATCTGGATCTCTCACTCTCTGGATCTCTCACTCTCTGGATCTCTCACTCTCTGGATCTCTCACTCTCTGGATCTCTCACTCTCTGTATCTCTCACTCTCTGGATCTCTCACTCTGCGGATCTATCACTCTGCAGATCTCTCACTCTGCGGATCTCTCACTCTCTGGATCTCTTACTCTCTGGATCTCTCACTCTCTGGACCTCACACTCTCTGGATCTCTCACTCTCTGGATCTCTCACTCTCTGGATCTCTCACTCACTGGATCTCTCACTCTCTGGATCTCTCACTCTCTGGATCTCTCACTCTGCGGATCTCTCACTGTGTGGATCTCTCTCTCTGCGGATCTCTCACTCTGCGGATCTCTCACTCTGCGGATCTCTCACTCTGCGGATCTCTCACTCTGCAGATCTCTCACTCTGCGCATCTCTCACGCTGCGGATCTCTCACTCTGCAGATCTCTCTCTGTTTCTCTCCCTGGACCTTCTCTCTCTCTCTGGTGATCTATCTCTCTCTTGACCTCTCACTGTCTCTCTGTCTCTCCCTCCCTCTCTCTGGACCACTCTGTTCCTTGCTCCTCTCACAGGACCTCTCTCACGCTCTCTCTGGTGGTCTCTCTCACTCTCTCTCTCTCTCTGGATCTCTCCCCCTCTCACTCTTTTCGTATCTCTCTGCATTCCACTCTCTCTCTCTGTCTCTCTCTCTGGATCTCACACTCTCGCTCTCTCTGTCTCTCTCTGGATATATCTATATCTCTCTCTGGGTTTATCTATCTTTATCTCTCAAGAATATCTCTCTCTTTCTCTCTGGACTTCACTCACTCTCTCTGGATCTCTCTCTCTCTGTCTCTGGATCCGCTCCCGCACCCCCACCTCTCTCTCTCTCTCTGGACCTCTCAATCTCTGTCTGTATCTCTTTCTCTCTCTCTCTGGATCTCTCCCTTTCTCTTTCTCTCTGTCTCTCTCTGGACCTCTCTCTCTCCCTATTGATCACTATCTGGATCTCTCTCTCTCTCTGGGTCTCTCTCTCTCTGAATCTCTCTCTCTCTGGATACTCACTCCCTCTGGATCTCTACCTCTCTGGATCACACTCTCTCTTTCGATCTCTCTCTCTCTCTCTCTCGTTTTACCTGCACTGTCTCGATGTCTTTCTCGCTGCCTCTCTCTGGATCACTCTCTCTCTCTCCGGATCTCTCTCTCTTCGGATCTCTCTCTCTCCATGGATCTCTCTCTCTCTGTCTCTCTCTCATTCTCTCTGTCTCTGGATCTCGCTCTTATCTCTCTCTCTCTTTCTCGATCTCTCTCTGGATCTCTCTCTCGATATCTCTCTCTCCCTCTCGATCTCTCTCTCTCTAGATATCTCTCTCTCTTATGATCTCTCACTATCTGGATCTCTCTCTCTCTCTCTCTCTCCCTATCTCTCTGTCAGTCCCTGGATCTCTCTATCTTTCTCTCTCTGGATATCTCTATCTCTCTGGATCTCTCTCTCTCTCTCTCTGGAGTCTCTCTCCCTCTCTGGAGCACTCGCTCTGCATCGCTCTCTCTCTCTGGATCTCTCTCTCCATCTCTCTCAATCGCTCTCTCTCTCCCAGGATTTCTCTCTCTCTCTCTCTCTGCATCTCTTTCTGTTTCTCTCTCTGGATCTCTCTCTTTGTCTCTGGACCTCACAATTTCATGCTCCTCTCACTGGACCTCTCTCTACCTCTCTTTGGATCTCACTCTCTCTGGATCTCTTTCCCTCATTCTATTTTCGTATCTCTCTGCATTGCACTCTCTCTTTGTCTGGATCTCTCTCTCTTTGGAAGTCTCTATCTGTCTTTCTCTATCTCTGGATCTCTCACTCTCTCTTTCTTGGTCTATCTATATCTCTGGATCTCTCTCTCTCTATCCAGATGTCTCTTTCTATCTGTCTCTCTCTGCATGCGACTCTCTCTCTGGTTCTCTCTCCCTCTCTCTCTCTATCTGTCTCTCTCTTTCTGGATCACTATCTCTCTCTCTCTCTCTCTTTGCATGTCTCTCTCTTTCTCTCCCTCTGGATCTCTCGCTCTCTCTATCTCTCTCTGGATCTTTCGCTCGCTCTCTCTCCCTCCATCTGGATCTCTCTCTCTCTCCGTCCCAATCTCTCTATCTCGCCCTGGATCTCTCTTTCTCTGTCTCTCTCTCTCTATTTGTATCTCCCTCTCTCTCTCTCTGGATCTCTCTCTCTCTCTCTCTCTCTCTCTCTCTGCACCTTCTTTATCTCTCTCTGGATCCCTGTGTCTCTCGCTCTCTCTCTCTCTGAATCACTCTCTCTCTGCATCTCTCTCTCTCTCCCTGTGTCTCTCACTCTCAATCTGGATTTCTTTCTCTCTCTCCCTCTGTTGGCTCTCTCTCTCTGGACCACTCTCTCTTTGCATCTCTCTCTGGATCTCTCAATCTCTCTCTCTCTATCTGGATCTCCATCTCTATCTCTGGATATCTCTCTCTCCCTCTCTCTTTATCTCTCACTCTGTGGATATCTCTCTCTCTCTGGATATCTCTCTCTCTCTCTCACTCTCTGGATCTCTCACTCTCCAAATCTCTCACGCTCTGGATCTCTCACTCTCTGGATCTCTCACTCTCTGGATCTCTCACTCTCTGGATCTCTCACTCTCTGGATCTCTCACTCTCTGTATCTCTCACTCTCTGGATCTCTTACTTTATGGATCTCTTACTCTCTGGATCTCTCACTCTCTGGATCTCATACTCCGGATCTCTCTCTGTTTCTCTCTCTGGATCTCTCTCTGTTTTTCTCTCTGGACCTTCTCTCTCTCTCTGGAGATGTCTCTCTCTCTTGACCTCTCACTCTCTCTCTGGATCTCCCTCCCTCTCTCTGGATCGCTCTGTTTCTTGCTCCTCTCACAGGAACTCACACTCTCTCTCTCTCTGGATCTCTCTCCCTCTCACTCTTTTTTTTATCTCTCTGCATTCCACTCTCTCTCTCTCTCTCTGGATCTCACTCTCTCTCTCTGTCTGGATATTTCTATATCTGTCTCTGGATTTATCTATGTTTCTCTCTCAAGAATATCTCTCTCTTTCTCTCTGGACTTCTCTCATTCTCTCTGTATCTCTCCCTCTCTCTCTCTCTCTGGATCTCTCCCTTTCTCTTTCTCTCTGTCTCTCTCTGGACCTCTCTCTCTCTCCCTATGGATCACTCTCTGGGTCTCTCTCTCTCTCTCTCTGAATCTCTCTCTCTCTGGATACCTCACTTGCTCTGGATCTCTACCTCTCTGGATCACTCTCTCTCTTTCGATCTCTCTCTGGATCCCTCTCTCTCTCTCTTCACCTCTCACTCTTTGTATCTCCCGCCCTCATTTTGGATCTCTCTCTTTCTTGCTCTCTGGACCTCTCACTCTCTGCCTGTTTTTCTGAGAGATCTCTCAGATCTCTGGATCTCTCCCTTTCTCTTTCTTTCTGTCTCCCTCTGGAGCCTCTCTCCCTCTCTGGACCACTCCCTCTCTGCATCGCTCTCTCTCTCTGCATCTCTCTCTCTCCCTCTCTCTCAATCTCTCTCTCTCACTCTCTCTCTCTGGATCTCTTTCTGTTTCTCTCCCTGGATCACTCTACTTCTCTGGAGCTCTCTCTCTCTTGACCTCTCATTTGCTCTCTGTATCTCCCTCTCTTTCTCTGGACCTCTCAATTTCATGCTCCTCTCACTGGATCTCTCTCTCCCTCTCTCTGGATCTCTCTCCCTCACTCTATTTTCGTATCTCTCTGCATTGCACTCTTTCTCTGTCTGGATCTCTCTCTCTTTGGAAGTCTCTCTCTGTCTCTCTATTTTTATCTCCCTCTCTCTCTCTCTCTCTCTCTGGATATCTCTCTCTCTCTCTGGATCTCTCTCTCTCTCTGGATCTCTCTCTCTCTCTCTGGGTATCTCTCTCTCTGGACCTTCTTTCTCTCTCTCTGGATCCCTGTCTCTCTCTCTCGCGCTCTCTCTCTCTCTGGTTCTCACTCTCTATCTCTGGATCTCTCTCTCATTCCCTCCCTCTGGATAGCTCTGTCTCTCTGTATCTCCTTCTTTCTGGATCTCTCTCGCTTTCAATCTGGATCTCATTCTCTCTCTCTCTTTATAGTCTCCCATTCCCTGGACAACACTCTCTCTGCATCTCTCTCTGGATCTGTCAATCTCTCACTCTCTCTATCTGGATCTCCATCTCTATCTCTGGAAATCTCTCTCTCGCTCTCTCTTTATCTCTTACTCTTTGGATATCTCTCTCTCTCTCTCTCTCACTCTCTGGATCTGTCACTCTCTAGATCTGTCACTAGCTGGATCTGTCACTATCTGGATCTCTCACTCTCTGGATCTCTCACTCTCTGGATCTCTCACTCTCTGGATCTCTCACTCACTGGATCTCCCACTCTCTGGATCTCCCACTCTCTGGATCTCTCACTCTCTGGATCTCTCACACTGCGGATCTCTCACTCTGTGGATCTCTCACTCTGCAGATATCTCTCTGTTTCTCTCCCTGGAACTTCTCTCTCTCTCTGGTGATCTCTCTCTCTCTTGACCTCTCATTCTCTCTCTGTATCTCCCTCCCTCTCTCTGGACCACTCTGATTCTTGATCCTCTCACAGGACCTCTCTCTCGCTCTCTCTGGTGATCTCTCTCACTCTCTCTCTCTCTGGATCTGTCTCCCTCTCACTCTTTTCGTATCTCTCTGCATTCCACTCTCTCTCTCTCTCTGGATCTCACACACTCTCTATCTACCTCTCTCTCTGGATATATCTATATCTCTCTCTGGGTTTATGTATCTTTATCTCTCAAGAATATCTCTCTCTTTCTCTCTGGACTTCACTCACTCTCTCTGGATCTCTCTCTCTCTCTCTCTCTCTCTGGATCCGCTCCCGCACCCCCCATCTGTCTCTCTCTCTCTGGACCTCTCATTCTCTGTCTGTATCTCTTTCTCTCTCTCTCTGGATCTCTCCCTTTCTCTTTCTTTCTGTCGCTCTCTGGACCTCTCTCTCTCCCGATTGATCACTTTCTGGATCTCTCTCTTTCTCTCTCTCTCTGGATACTCACTCCCTCTGAATCTCTCTCTCTCTCTGGATACTCACTCCCTCTGGATCTCTACCTCTCTGGATCACACTCTCTCTTTCGATCTGTCTCTCTCTCTCTCTTTACCTACACTGTCTCGATCTCTTTCTCGCTGCCTTTCTCTGGATCACTCTCTCTCTCCGGATCTCTCTCTCTCTCTCTGTGGATCTCTCTCTCTCTCTCTGTTGCTTGATCTGGCTCTCTATCTCTCTCTTTTTCTCGATCTCTCTCTGGATCTCTCTCTCTCTCTCTCTCTTCTCTGGATGTCTCTCTCTCTTATGATCTCTCACTCTCTGGACCACTCTCGCTGCATCGCTCTCTCTCTCTGGATCTCTCTCTCCCTCTCCCTCAATCTCTCTCCCTCTCACTGGATCTCTCGCTCTCTCTCTCTGGATCTCTTTCTGTTTCTCTCAGGATCTCTCTATTTCTCTGGAGCTCTCTCTCTCCCTTGACCTCTCATTCGCTCTCTGTATCTCCATCTCAATCTCTGGACCTCTCAATTTCATGCTCCTCTCACTGGACCTCACTCTACCTCTCTCTGGATCTCACTCTCTCTGGATCTCACTCCCTCACTCTATTTTCGTATCTCTCTGCATTGCACTCTCTCTCTGTCTGGATCTCTCTCTCTTAGGAATTCTCTATCTGTCTCTCTGTCTCTCTTTGGATCTCTCACTCTCTCTCTCTTGATCTATCTATATCTCTGGATCTATCTCTGGATCTCTCTCTCTATCCAGATCGCTCTCTCTATCTGGCTCTCTCTGCATGCGACTCTCTCTCTGGTTCTCTCTCCCTCTCCCTCTCTATCTGTCTCTCTCTTTCTGGATCACTCTCTCTCTCTCTCTTTGGATGTCTCTCTCTCTCTCTCCCTCTGGATCTCTCGATCTCTCTATCTCTCTCTGGATTCCACTCTCTGGAGCACCCTCTCTCTCTCTCTGGATCTGTCTCTCGTTCCCTCTCTCTGCACACTCTCTTTCCCTGTATCCCTCTCTCTCTCTCTGGATCTCTCCCTCTGGATCTCTCTCTCTCCCTCCCAATCTCTCTCTCTCTCGCCCTGGATCTCTCTCCCTCTCTCTCTCAATCTCTCTCTGGACCTCTCGCTGTCTCTCTGCACTGCACTCTCTGTCTGGATCTCTCTCTCTCTTTGGAACTCTCTATCGGTCTCTCTCACTGTGGATCTCTCTCTCTCTGGATTTATCTATCATTATCTCGAAAGGTTCTCCATTTTCTCTCTCTGGATCTCTCTCTATGGATCTCTCTTTCTGGATCACTCAAGCTCTCTCTCTCTCTCTGGATTCCTCTCTCTGGATCACCCCCTCTCTCTCTCGATCTCTCCCTCTGGATCTCTCTCTCTCTCTCTATTTGGATTTATGTCTCTCTCTCTCTCTATGGAGTCACTCTCTCTCTCTCTCTGGACCACTCTCTCTCTGCATCACTCTCTCTCTCTCTCGCTCTCTCTGTATCTCTCTCTCCCTCTCCATCTCAATCTCTCTCTGGATCTCTCGCTGTCTCTCTGCGGATCTCTCTCTCTCTGTGGATCTCTCTCTTTCTCTCTCTGTTTCTGGAACTCATCCTCTATCTCTCTCTCTTTCTCGATCTCTCTCTGGATCTCTCTCTCTCCCTCTTCTCGATCTTTCTCTCTATCTCTCTCTCTCGATATAACCCTCTCCTTCTCTCTGGACCTCTCCCTCTCTCTCGGTCTGGCTCCGTATCTCTCTCTCTATCTATCTATCTCTCTTTTTGGATCTCTCTCTCTTTCACTCTCTGGACCTCTCTCTCTCTCGCTATCTGGATTTAAGTCTCTCTCTCTCTCTATGGAGTCACTCTCTCTCTCTCTCTGGACTACTCTCTCTCTGCATCTCTCTCTCTCTCTGTATCTCTCTCTCTCTCATTCTCTCTCTGGATCTCTGGCTGTCTCGCTGCGGATCTCGCTCTCTCTGTGGATCTCTCTCTTTCTCTCTCTGTTTCTGGAACTCACCCTCTATCTCGCTCTCTTTCTCGATCTCTCTCTGGATCTCTCTCTATCTCTCTTCTCGATCGTTCTCTCTCTCTCTCGATATAACTCTCTCCTTCTCTCTGGATCTCTCCCTCTATCTCGGTATGGCTCCCTATCTCTCTCTCTATCAATCTATCTCTCTTTTTGGATCTTTCTCTCTTTCTCTCTCTGGATCTCCCTCTCTCTCTCTCCCTCTCTATCTGGATTTCTTTCTCTCTCTCTCTCTCTCTCTCTCTCTGGAGTCTCTCTCCCTCTCTGGACCACTCTCTCTGCATCGCTCTCTCTCTCTGGATCTCTCTCTCCTTCTCTCTCAATCGCTCTCTCTCTCTCACTGGATCTCTCTCTCTCTCTCTGGATCTCTTTCTGTTTCTCTCGCTGGATATCTCGATTTCTCTGGAGCTCTCTCTCTCTTGACCTCTCATTCGCTCTCTGTGTCTCCCTCTCTCTCTCTGGACCTCTCAATTTCATGCTCCTCTCACTGGACCTCTCTCCACCTCTCTTTGGATCCCTGTCGCTTGATCTCGCTCTCTATCTCTCTCTCTCTTTCTCGATCTCTCTCTGGATCTCTCTCTCGATATCTCTCTCTCCCCTTGGATCTCTCTCTGTCTCTCTGGATATCTCTCTCTATTATGATCTCTCACTCTCTGTACCTCTCTCTCTGCATCGTTCTCTCTCTCTGGATCTCTCTCTCCCTCTCTCTCAATCGCTCTCTCTCTCACTGGATCTCTCGATCTCTCTCTCTGGATCTCTTTCTGTTTCTCTCTCTGGATCTCTCTATTTCGCTGGAGCTCTCTCTCTCTCTTGACCTCTCATTTGCTCTCTGTATCTCCCCCTCTCTCTCTGGACCTCTCAATTTCATGCTCCTCTCACTGGACTTCTCTCTACCTCTCTCTGGATCTCACTCTCTCTGGATCTCTCTCCCTCACTCTATTTTCATATCTCTCTCCATTGCACTCTCTCTCTCTGTCTGGATCTCTCTCTCTTTGGAACTCTCTGTCTGACTCTCTCTCTCTCTCTGGATCTCTCACTCTCTCTCTCTTGATCTATCAAAATCTCTGGATCTCTCTCTGGATCTCTCTCTCTCTATCCAGATCGCTCTCTCTATCTGTCTCTCTCTGCATGTGACTCTCTCTATGGTTCTCTCTCCCTCTCTCTCTATCTGTCTCCCTCTTTCTGGATCACTCTCTCTCTCTCTCTTTGGATGTCTCTTTCTCTCTCTCCCTCTGGATCTCTCGCTCTCTCTATCTCTCTCTGGATCTTTCGCTCACTCTCTCTCCCTCCATCTGGATCTCTCTCTCTCTCCCTCCCTCCCAATCTCTCTCTCTCGCCCTGGATCTCTCTCTCTCTGTCCTTCTCTCTCTATTTGTATATCCCTCTCTCTCTCTCTCTCTCTGGATCTCACTCTCTCTTTCTCTCTCTGAATATCTCTCTCTCTCTGCAACTTCTTTCTCTCTCTCTCTGGATCCCTGTGTCTCTCGCTCTCTCTCTCTGGATCACTCTCTCTATGTATCTCTCTCTCTCTCTCTGGAGATCTCTCACTCTCAATCTGGATCTCTTTCTCTCTCTCTCTGTAGGCTCTCTCTCCCTGGACCACTCTCTCTCTGCATCTCTCTCTGGATCTCTGATTCTCTCTCTCTCTCTCTATCTTGATCTCCATCGCTATCTCTGGATATCTCTCTCTCCCTCTCTCTTTATCCCTTACTCTCTGGATATCTCTCTCTCTCACTCTCCAGATCTCTCACTCTCCGGATCTCTCACTCTCCGGATCTCTCACTCTCCATGGATCTCTCTCTCTCTCTCCCTATCTCTCTGTCACTCCCTGGATCTCTCTATCTTTCTCTCTCTGGATATCTCTATCTCTCTGGATCTCTCTCCCTCTCTCTCTCAATCTCTCTCTGGACCTCTCGCTGTCTCTCTGCACTGCACTTTCTGTCTGGATCTCTCTCTCTCTTTGGAACTCTCTATCGGTCTCTCTCACTATGGATCTCTCTCTCTCTCTCTCTGGATTTATCTATCTTTATCTCGAAAGGTTCTCCATTTTCTCTCTTTGGATCTCTCTCTCTGGATCTCTCTTTCTGGATCACTCAATCTCTGTCTCTCTCTGGATTCCTCTCTCTGGATCACCCTCTCTCTCTATCTGGATCTCTCCCTCTGGATTTCTCTCTCTCTCTCGCTCTCTCTCTCTCTCTCTCTCTATTTGGATTTATGTCTCTCTCTCTCTCTATGGAGTCAATCTCTCTCTCTCTCTGGACCAGTCTCTCTCTGCATTACTCTCTGTCTCTCTCTCTCTCTCTGTATCTCTCTCACCCTCTCTCTCTCAATCTCTCTCTGGATCTCTCGTTGTCTCTCTGCGGATCTCTCTCTCTGTGGATCTCTCTCTTTCTCTCTCTGTTTCTGGAACTCATCCTCTATCTCTCTCTCTTTCTCGGTCTCTCTCTGGATCTCTCTCTCTCCCTCTTCTCGATCTTTCTCTCTATCTCTCTCTCTCGACATAACTCTCTCCTTCTCTCTGGACCTCTCCCTCTCTCTCGGTCTGGCTCCCTATCTCTCTCTCCATCTATCTATCTCTCTTTTTGGATCTCTCTCTCTTTCACTCTCTGGATCTCTCTCTCTCTCGCTATCTGGATTTAAGTCTCTCTCTCTCTCTATGGAGTCACTCTCTCTCACTCTGGACTACTCTCTCTCTGCATTTCTCTCTCTCTCTGTAGCTCTCTCTCCCTCTCTCTCTCTCTCTCATTCTCTCTCTGGATCTCTCGCTGTCTCGCTGCGGATCTCGCTCTCTCTGTGGATCTCTCTCTGTTTCTGGAACTCACCCTCTATCTCGTTCTCTTTCTCGATCTCTCTCTGGATCTCTCTCTATCTCTCTTCTCGATCGTTCTCTCTCTCTCTCGATATAACTCTCTCCTTCTCTCTAGATCTCTCCCTCTCTCTCGGTCTGGCTCCCTATCTCTCTCTCTATCTATCTATCTATCTCTCTTTTTGGATCTTTCTCTCTTTCTCTCTCTGGATCTCCCTCTCTCTCTCTCCCTCTCTATCTGGATTTCTTTCTCTCTCTCTCTCTCTCTCTCTGGAGTCTCTCTCCCTCTCTGGACCACTCTCTCTGCATCGCTCTCTCTCACTGGATCTCTCTCTCTCTCTCTCTGGATCTCTTTCTGTTTCTCTCGCTCGATATCTCGATTTCTCTGAAACTCTCTCTCTCTTGACCTCTCATTCGCTCTCTGTATCTCCCTCTCTCTCACTGGACCTCTCTCTACCTCTCTTTGGATCTCTGTCACTTGATCTCGCTCTCTCTCTCTCTTTCTCTATCTCTCTCTGGATCTCTCCCTCTCTCTCGGCCTGGCTCCCTATCTCTCTCTCTATCTATCTTTCTCTCTTTTTGGATCTCTCTCTCTTTCACTCTCTGGATCTCTCTCTCTCTCTATTTCATGCTCCTCTCACTGGACCTCTCTCTCCCTCTCTCTGGATCTCACTATCTCTGGATCTCTCTCCCTCACTCTATTTTCGTATCTTTCTGCATTGCACTCTCTCTCTGTCTGGTTCTCTCTCTCTTTGGAAATCTCTCTCTGTCTCTCTCTCACTCTATTTTTTATCTCCCTCTCTCTCTCTCTCTCTCTGGATATCTCTCTCTTTCTGGATCTCTCTTTGTCTCTCTCTCTCTGGATATCTCTCTCTCTCTGGACCTTCGTTCTCTCTCTCTGGATCCCTGTCCCTCTCTCTTGCTCTCTCTCTCTGGTTCTCACTCTGTCTCTCTGGATCTCTCTCTCACTCACTTCCTCTGGAACACTCTTTGTATCTCCCTCACTCTGGATCTCTCTCACTCTCAATCTGGATCTCTTTCTCTCTCTCTCTCTTTGTAGTCTCCCTCTCACTGGACCACACTCTCTCTCCATCTCTCTCTGGATCTCTCAATCTCTCTCCCTCTCTATCTGGATCTCCATCTCTATCTCTGGATATCTCTCTCTCCCTCTCTCTTTATCTCTCACTCTCTGGATCTCTCACTCTCTAGATCTCTGACTTTCCGGATCTCTCTCTCTCCGGATCTCTCTCTCCGTGGATCTCTCTCTATCTTTCCCTATCTCTCTGTCACTCCCTGGATCTCTCTATCTTTCTCTCCCTGGATATCTCTATCTCTCTGGATCTCTCTCCCTCTCTCTCTCAATCTCTCTCTGGACCTTTCGCTGTCTCTCTGCACTGCACTCTCTGTCTGGATGTCTCTCCCTTTGGAACTCTCTATCGGTCTCTCTCACTATGGATCTCTCACTCTGTCTCTCTGGATTTATCTATCTTTATCTCGAAAGGTTCTCCATTTTCTCTCTCTGGATCTCTCTCTCTCTGGATCTCTCTTTCTGGATCACGCAATCTCACTCTCTCTCTCTCTCTCTCTGGATTCCTCTCTCTGGATCACCCTCTCTCTCTCTCTGGATCTGTCTCTCGTTCCCTCTTTCTGCACACTCTCTTTCCCTGTATCTCTCTCTCTGGATCTCTCCCTCTGGATCTCTCTCTCTCTCTCTCTCTATTTGGATTTATGTCTTTCTCTCTCTCTATGGAGTAACTCTCTCTCTCTCTGGACCACTCTCTCTCTGCATCTCTCTCTGGATCTGTCAATCTCTCTCTCTCTCTCTATCTGGATCTCCATGTCTATCCCTGATAATCTCTCTCTCCCTCTCTCTTTATCTCTCACTCTCTGGATATCTCTCTCTCACTCTCAGGATCTGTCACTCTCTAGGTCTGTCACTCTCTAGATCTTTCACTCTCTGGATCTGTCACTATCTGGATCTGTTACTCTCTGTATCTCTCAATCTCTGGATTTCTCACTGTCTGGATCTCTCACTCTCTGGATCTCTCACTCTCTGGATCTCTCACTCTCTGGATCTCTCACTCTCTGGATCTCTCACTCTCTGGATCTCTCACCCTCTGGATCACTCACTCTCTGGATCTCTCACTCTGCGGATCTCTCTATCTGCGGATCTCTCACTCTGCGGACATCTCACTCTGCTGACACCTCACTCTCTGGATCTCTCACTCACTGGATCTCTCACTCTCTGGATCTCACACTCTTTGGATCTCTCACTCTCTGGATCTCTCACTCTCTGGATCTCTCACTCACTGGATCTCTCACTCCCTGGATCCCCCACTCTCTGGGTCTCTCACTATGCAGATCTCTCACTCTGCGGATCTCTCACTCTGCGCATCTCTCACTCTGCGGATCTCTCACTCTGCAGATCTCTCACTCTGCGGATCTCTCACTCTGCGGATCTCTCACTCTGACGATCTCTCACTCTGCGGATGTCTCACTCTGCGGATCTCTCTCTGTTTCTCTCCCTGTACCTTCTCTCTCTCTCTGGTGATCTATCTCTCTCTTGATCTCTCATTCTCTCTCTGTATCTCCCTGCCTCTCTCTGGATCACTCTGTTTTTTGCTCCTCTCACAGGACCTCTCTCGCTCTCTCTGGTGGTCTTTCTAACTCTCTCTCTCTCTCTGGATCTCTCTCCCTCTCACTCTTTTCGTATCTCTCTGCATTCCACTCTCCCTCTCTCTCTCTGGATCTCACACTCTATCTCTCTCTCTCTCTCTGGATATACCTATATCTCTCTCTGGGTTTATCTATATTTATCTCTCAAGAATATATCTCTCTTTCTCTCTGGACTTCACTCACTCTCTCTGGATCTCTCTCTCTCTCTCTCTCGCTCTCTCTCTCTCTCTCTCTGGATGCGATCCCGCACCCCCACCTCTATCTCTATATCGCTCTGGGCCTCTCATTCTCTGTCCGTATCTCTTTCTCTCTCTCTCACTGGATCTCTCCATTTCTCTTTCTTTCTGTCTCTCTCTGGACCTCTCTCTCTCCCTATTGATCTCTTTCTGTGTGTGTCTCTCTCTCTCTCTCTGGATCTCTCTCTCTCTGAATCTCTCTCTCTCTGGATATTCACTCCCTCTGGATCTCTACCTCTCTGGATCACACTCTCTCTTTTGATCTCTCTCTCTCTCGCTTTACCTACACTGTCTCGATGTCTTTCTCACTGCCTCTCTCTGGATCACTCTCTCTCTCTCCGGATCTCTCTCTCTCTCTCCGGATCTCTCTCTCTCCAGATCTCTCTCTCTCCGTGGATCTCTCTCTCTCTATCTCTCTCTCCCTCTCTCTCGCTGTCTCTCTCTCTTTCTCTCTGTCTCTGGATCTCGCTCACTCTCTCTTTCTCGATCTCTCTCTGCTCTCTCTCTCTGGATATCTCTCTCTCTTATATTCTCTCACTCTCTGGATCTCTCTCTCTCTCTCTGCCTCCCTATCTCTCTGTCAGTCCCTGGATCTCTCTATCTTTCTCTCTCTGGATTCCTCTCTCTGGATCACCCTCACTCTGTCTCTGGATGTGTCTCTCGTTCCCTCTTTTTGCACACTCTCTTTCCCTGTATCTCTCTCTCTCTCTCTGGATATGTCTCTCGTTCCCTCTTTTTGCACACTCTCTTTCCCTGTATCTCTCTCTCTCTCTCTGGATCTCTCCCTCTGGATCTCTCTCTCTCTCTCTCTCTATTTGGATTTATGTCTCTCTCTCTCTCTATGGAGTCACTCACTCTCTCTCTCTATGGACCACTCTCTCCGTGCATCTCTTTCTGGATCTGTCAAACTCTCTCTCTCTCTGTCTGGATCTCCATCTCTATCTCTGGAAATCTCTCTCTCCCTCTCTCTTTATCTCTCACTCTCTGGATATCTCTCTCTCTCACTCTCTGGATCTGTCACTCTCTAGTTCTGTCACTCTCTAGATCTGTCACTCTCTGGATCTGTCACTATCTGGATCTGTTACTCTCTGTATCTCTCACTCTCTGGATATCTCACTCTCTGGATCTCTCACTCTCTGGATCTCTCACTCTCTGGATCTCTCACTCTGCGGACATCTCACTCTGCGGACATCTCACTCTGCGGATCTCTCAATCTGCGGATCTCTCACACCGCGGATCTCTCTCTGTTTCTCTCCCTGGACCTATTCTCTCTCTCTGGTGATCTATCTCTCACTTGACCTCTCACTCTCTCTCTGTATCTCCCTCCCTCTCTCTGGACCACTCTGTTTCTTCCTCCTATCACAGGACCTCTCTCTCGCTCTCTCTGGTGATCTCTCTCACTCTCTTCTCGATCGTTCTCTCTCTCTCTCTCGATATAACTCTCTCCTTCTCTCTGGATCTCTCCCTCTCTCTCGGTCTGGCTCCCTATCTCTCTCTCTATCTATCTATCTCTCTTTTTGGATCTTTCTCTCTTTCTCTCTCTGGATCTCCCTCTCTCTCTCTCTCCCTCTCTATCTGGATTTCTTTCTCTCTCTCTCTCTCTCTCTGGAGTCTCTCTCTCTCTCTGGACCACTCTCTCTGCATCACTCTCTCTCACTGGATCTCTCTCTCTCTCTCTCTCTCTCTCTGGATCTCTTTCCGTTTCTCTCGCTGGATATCTCGATTTCTCTGAAACTGTCTCTCTCTTGACCTCTCATTCGCTCTCTGTATCTCCCTCTCTCTCTCTGGACCTCTCAATTTCATGCTCCTCTCACTGGACCTCTCTCTACCTCTCTTTGGATCTCTGTCGCTTGATCTCGCTCTCTATCTCTCTCTCTCTTTCTCTATCGCTCTCTGGATCTCTCCCTCTCTTTCGGTCTGGCTCCCATTCTCTCCCTCTATCTATCTATCTCTCTTTTTGGATCACTCTCTCTTTCACTCTCTGGATCTCTCTCTCTCTCTATTTCATGCTCCTCTCACTGGACCTCTCTCTCCCTCTCTCTGGATCTCACTATCTCTGGATCTCTCTCCCTTACTCTATTTTCATATCTTTCTGCATTGCACTCTCTCTCTGTCTGGTTCTCTCTCTCTTTGGAAATCTCTCTCTGTCTCTCTCTCACTCTATTTTTTATCTCCCTCTCTCTTTCTCTCTCTGGATATCTCTCTCTTTCTGGATCTCTCTTTGTCTCTCTCTCTCTGGATATCTCTCTCTCTCTGGACCTTCGTTCTCTCTCTCTGGATCCCTGTCCCTCTCTCTCGCTCTCTCTCTCTGGTTCTCACTCTGTCTTTCTGGATCTCTCGCTCACTCACTCCCTCTGGAATGCTCTCTCTATCTCCCTCTCTCTGGAACTCTCTCACTCTCAATCTGGATCTCTTTCTCTCTCTCTCTATTTGTAGTCTCCCTCTCACTGGACCACACTCTCTATGCATCTCTCTCTGGATCTCTCAATCTCTCTCCCTCTCTATCTGGATCTCCATCTCTATCTCTGGATATCTCTCTCTCCCTCTCTCTTTATCTCTCACTCTCTGGATCTCACACTCTCTAGATCTCTGACTTTCCGGATCTCTCTCTCTCCGGATCTCTTTCTCTCTCCGTGGATCTCTCTCTCTCTCTCTCCCTATCTCTCTGTCACTCCCTGGATCTCTCTATCTTTCTCTCTCTGGATATCTCTATCTCTCTGGATCTCTCTCCCTCTCTCTCTCAATCTCTCTCTGGACCTTTCGCTGTCTCTCTGCACTGCACTCTCTGTCTGGATGTCTCTCCCTTTGGAACTCTCTATCGGTCTCTCTCACTATGGATCTCTCACTCTCTGGATTTATCTATCATTATCTCGAAAGGTTCTCCATTTTCTCTCCCTGGATCTCTCTCTCTCTCTGGATCTCTCTTTCTGGATCACTCAATCTCTCTCTCTCTCTCTGGATTCCTCTCTCTGGATCACGCAATCTCACTCTATCTCTCTCTCTGGATATGTCTCTCGTTCCCTCTTTCTGCACACTCTCTTTCCCTGTATCTCTCTCTCTCTCTGGATCTCTCCCTCTTGGATCTCTCTCTCTCTCTATTGGGGTTTATGTCTTTCTCTCTCTCTATGGAGTAACTCTCTCTCTCTCTGGACCACTCTCTCTCTGCATCTCTCTCTGGATCTGTCAATCTCTCTCTCTCTCTATCTGGATCTCCATGTCTATCTCTGATAATCTCTCTCTCCCTCTCTGTTTATCTCTCACACTCTGGATATCTCTCTCTCTCTCTCTCTCTCTCTCTCACTCTCCGGATCTGTCACTCTCTGGATCTGTCACTATCTGGATCTGTCACTCTCTGTATCTCTCAATCTCTGGATTTCTCACTCTCTGGATCTCTCACTCTCTGGATCTCTCACTCTGTGGATCTCTCACTCTCTGGATCCCTCACTCTCTGGATCTCTCACTCTCTGGATCTCTCACCCTCTGGATCACTCACTCTATGGACCTCTCACTCTGCGGATCTCTCACTCTGCGGATCTCTCACTCTGCGGATGTCTCACTCTGCGGACATCTCACTCACTGGATCTCTAACTCACTGTATCTCTCACTCACTGGACCTCACACTCTCTGGATCTCTCACTCACTGGATCTCTCACACTATGGATCTCCACTCACTGGATCTCACACTCTCTGGATCTCACACTCTCTGGATCTCTCACTCTGCGGATCTCTCACTCTGCGGATCTCTGACTCTGCTGATCTCTCACTCTGCGGATCTGTCATTCTGCGGATCTCTCACTCTGCGGATCTCTCACTCTGCGGATCTCTCACTCTGCGGATCTCTCACTCTGCGGATCTCTCACTCTGCGGATCTCTCACTCTGCAGATCTCTCACTCTGACGATCACTCACTCTGCGGATCTCTCACTCTGCGGATCTCTCCCTGTACCTTCTCTCTCTCTCTGGTGATCTATCTCTCTCTTGATCTCTCACTCTCTCTCTGTATCTCCCTCCCTCTCTCTGGATCACTCTGTTTGGTGCTCCTCTCACAGGACCTCTCTCGCTCTCTCTGGTGGACTTTCTCACTCTCTCGCTCTCTCTCTGGATCTCTCTCCCTCTCTCTCTCAATCTCTCTCTGGACCTTTCGCTGTCTCTCTGCACTGCACTCTCTGTCTGGATGTCTCTCCCTTTGGAACTCTCTATCGGTCTCTCTCACTATGGATCTCTCACTCTCTGGATTTATCTATCATTATCTCGAAAGGTTCTCCATTTTCTCTCCCTGGATCTCTCTCTCTCTCTGGATCTCTCTTTCTGGATCACTCAATCTCTCTCTCTCTCTCTGGATTCCTCTCTCTGGATCACGCAATCTCACTCTCTCTCTCTCTCTGGATATGTCTCTCGTTCCCTCTTTCTGCACACTCTCTTTCCCTGTATCTCTCTCTCTCTCTGGATCTCTCCCTCTTGGATCTCTCTCTCTCTCTATTGGGGTTTATGTCTTTCTCTCTCTCTATGGAGTAACTCTCTCTCTCTCTGGACCACTCTCTCTCTGCATCTCTCTCTGGATCTGTCAATCTCTCTCTCTCTCTATCTGGATCTCCATGTCTATCTCTGATAATCTCTCTCTCCCTCTCTGTTTATCTCTCACACTCTGGATATCTCTCTCTCTCTCTCTCTCTCTCTCTCACTCTCCGGATCTGTCACTCTCTGGATCTGTCACTATCTGGATCTGTCACTCTCTGTATCTCTCAATCTCTGGATTTCTCACTCTCTGGATCTCTCACTCTCTGGATCTCTCACTCTGTGGATCTCTCACTCTCTGGATCCCTCACTCTCTGGATCTCTCACTCTCTGGATCTCTCACCCTCTGGATCACTCACTCTATGGACCTCTCACTCTGCGGATCTCTCACTCTGCGGATCTCTCACTCTGCGGATGTCTCACTCTGCGGACATCTCACTCACTGGATCTCTAACTCACTGTATCTCTCACTCACTGGACCTCACACTCTCTGGATCTCTCACTCACTGGATCTCTCACACTATGGATCTCCACTCACTGGATCTCACACTCTCTGGATCTCACACTCTCTGGATCTCTCACTCTGCGGATCTCTCACTCTGCGGATCTCTGACTCTGCTGATCTCTCACTCTGCGGATCTGTCATTCTGCGGATCTCTCACTCTGCGGATCTCTCACTCTGCGGATCTCTCACTCTGCGGATCTCTCACTCTGCGGATCTCTCACTCTGCGGATCTCTCACTCTGCAGATCTCTCACTCTGACGATCACTCACTCTGCGGATCTCTCACTCTGCGGATCTCTCCCTGTACCTTCTCTCTCTCTCTGGTGATCTATCTCTCTCTTGATCTCTCACTCTCTCTCTGTATCTCCCTCCCTCTCTCTGGATCACTCTGTTTGGTGCTCCTCTCACAGGACCTCTCTCGCTCTCTCTGGTGGACTTTCTCACTCTCTCGCTCTCTCTCTGGATCTCTCTCCCTCTCACTCTTTTCGTATTTCTCTGCATTCCACTCTCCCTCTCTCTCACTCTCTGGATCTCACACTCTATCTCTCTCTCTCTCTCTGGATATATCTATATCTCTCTCTGGGTTTATCTATCTTTATCTCTCAAGAATATATCTCTCTTTCTCTCTGGACTTCGCTCACTCTCTCTGGATCTCTCTCTCTCTCTGGATTCAATCCCGCACCCCCACTTCTCTCTCTATATCTCTCTGGACCTCTCATTCTCTGTCTGTATCTCTTTCTCTCTCTCTCTCTGGATCTCTCCATTTCTCTTTCTTTATGTCTCTCTTTGGACCTCTCTCTCTCCCTATTGATCACTTTCTGGGTCTCTCTCTCTCTCTCTCTGGATCTCTCTCTCTCTGAATCTCTCTCTCTCTGGATATTCACTCTCGCTGGATCTCGACCTCTCTGGATCACACTCTCTCTTTCGATCCCTCTCTTTCTCTTGCTTTACCTACACTGTCTCGATATCTATCTCGCTGCCTCTCTCTGGATCACTCTCTCTCTCTCCGGATCTCTCTCTCTCTCTCCGGATCTCTCTCTCTCCGGATCTCTCTCTCTCCGTGGATCTCTCTCTCTCTCTCTCTCTCTCTCTCTCTCTCTCTCTCCCTCTCTCTCGCTGTCTCTCTCTCTTTCTCTCTGTCTCTGGATCTCGCTCACTCTCTCTCTTTCTCGATCTCTCTCTGGATCTCTCTCTCGATATCTCTCTCTCCCCCTGGATCGCTCACTCTCTCTGTCTCTCTCTCTGGATATCTCTCTCTCTTATATTCTCTCACTCTCTGGATCTCTCTCTCTGCCTCCCTATCTCTCTGTCAGTCCCTGGATCTCTCTATGTTTCTCTCTCTGGATTCCTCTCTCTGGATCACCCTCACTCTCTCTCTGGATCTGTCTCTCATTCCCTCTTTTTGCACACTCTCTTTCCCTGTATCTCTCTCTCTCTCTCTCTCTCTGGATCTCTCCCTCTGGATCTCTCTCTCTCTCTCTATTTGTATTTATGTCTCTCTCTCTCTCTATGGAGTAACTCTCTCTCGCTTGACCACTCTCTCTCTGCATCTCTCTCTGGATCTGTCAATCTCTCTCTCTCTCTATCTGGATCTCCATGTCTATCTCTTGAAATCTCTCTCTCCCTCTCTCTTTATCTCTTACTCTCTGGATATCTCTCTCTCTCACTCTCTGGATCTGTCACTCTCTAGTTCTGTCACTCTCTAGATCTGTGACTCTCTGAATCTGTCACTATCTGGATCTCTCACTCTCTGTATCTCTCACTCTCTGGATCTCTCACTCTCTGGGTCTCTCACACTCTGGATCTCTCACTCTCTGGATCTCTCACTCTGCAGATCTCTCACTCTGCGGATCTCTCAATCTGCAGACATCTCACTCTGCGGGCATCTCACTCTGCGGATCTCTCACTCTGCGGATCTCTCACTCTGCGGATCTCTCTCTGTTTCTCTCCCTGGACCTATTCTCTCTCTCTGGTGATCTATCTCTCACTTGACCTCTCAATCTCTCTCTGTATCTCCCTCCCTCTCTCTGGACCACTCTGTTTCTTGCTCCTCTCACAGGACCTCTCTCTCGCTCTCTCTGGTGATCTCTCTCATTCTCTCTGTTTGGATCTCTCTCCCTCGCACTCTTTTCGTATCTCTCTGCATTCCACTCTCTCTCTCTCTCTCTCTGCATCTCACACACTCTCTCTCTCTCTGGATATATCTATATCTCTCTCTGGATTTATCTATCTTTATCTCTCAAGAGTATCTCTCTCTTTCTCTCTGGACTTCCCTCACTCTCTCTGGATCTCTCTCTCTCTCTCTCTCTCTGGATCCGCTCCCGCACCCCCCGTCTCTCTCTCTCTCTCTCTCTGGAACTCTCATTCTCTGTCTGTATCTCTTTCTCTCTGGATCTCTCCCTTTCTCTTTCTTTCTGTTTCGCACTGGACCTCTCTCTCTCCCTATTGATCACTTTCTGGATCTCTCTCTCTCTCTCTCTGTCTGGGTCTCTCTCTCTCTGAATCTCTCTCTCTCTGGATACTCACTCCCTCTGGATCTCTAGCTCTCTGGATCACACTCTCTCATTCGATCTCTCTCTCTCTCTCTTTACCTACACTGTCTCGGTCTCTTTCTCGCTGCCTCTGTCTGGATCACTCTCTCTCTCCGGATCTCTCTCTCTCCGGATCTCTCTCTCTCCTTGGATCTCTCTCTCTCTCTCTCTCTGTCGCTTGATCTCGCTCTCTATCTCTCTCTCTCTTTCTCGATCTCTCTCTGGATCTCTCTCTCGATATCTCTCTCTCCCCCTGGATCTCTCTCTGTCTCTCTGGATATCTCTCTCTCTTATGATCTCTCACTCTCTGGACCTCTCTCTCTGCATCGTTCTCTCTCTCTGGATCTCTCTCTCCCTCTCTCTCAATCGCTCTCTCTCTCTCACTGGATCTCTCGATCTCTCTCTCTGGATCTCTTTCTGTTTCTCTCTCTGGATCTCTCTATTTTTCTGGAGCTCTCTCTCTCTCTCTTGACCTCTCATTCGCTCTCTGTATCTCCCTCTCTCTCTCTGGACCTCTCAATTTCATGCTCCTCTCACTGGACTTCTCTCTTCCTCTCTCTGGATCTCACTCTCTCTGGATCTCTCTCCCTCACTCTATTTTCGTATCTCTCTGCATTGCACTCTCTCTCTGTCTGGATCTCTCTCTCTTTGGAACTCTCTATCTGACTCTCTCTCTCTCTCTGGATCTCTCACTCGCTCTCTCTTGATCTATCGAAATCTCTGGATCTCTCTCTGGATCTCTCTCTTTCTATCCAGATCGCTCTCTCTATCTGTCTCTCTCTGCATGTGACTCTCTCTATGGTTCTCTCTCCCTCTCTCTCTACCGGTCTCTCTCTTTCTGGATCACTCTCTCTCTCTCTCTCTTTGGATGTCTCTCTCTCTCTCTCCCTCTGGATCTCTCGCTCTCTCTATCTCTCTCTGGATCTTTCGCTCACTCTCTCTCCCTCCATCTGGATCTCTCTCTCTCTCCCTCCCTGCCAATCTCTCTCTCTCGCCCTGGATCTCTCTCTCTGTCTCTCTCTTTTTGTATCTCCATCTCTCTCTCTCTGGATCTCACTCTCTCTCGCTCTCTCTCTCTCTGCACCTTCTTTCTCTCTCTCTGGACCCCTGTGTCTCTCGCTCTCTCTCTCTTGATCACTCTCTCTATGTATCTCTCTCTCTCTCTCTGGAGATCTCTCACTCTTTATCTCTTTCTCTCTCTCTCTGTAGGATCTCTTTCCCTGGACCACTCTCTCTCTGCATCTCTCTCTGGATCTCTCTGATTCTCTCTCTCTCTCTATCTTGATCTCCATCTCTACCTCTGGATATCTCTCTCTCCCTCTCTTTATCTCTCACTCTCCGGATCTCTCACTCTCCGGATCTCTCACTCTCTGGATCTCTCACTCTCCGTGGATCTCTCTCTCTCTCTCCCTATCTCTCTGTCACTCCCTGGATCTCTCTATCTTTCTCTCTCTGGATATCTCTATCTCTCTGGATCTCACCCCCTCTCTCTCTCAATCTCTCTCTGGACCTCTCGCTGTCTCTCTGCACTGCACTCTCTGTCTGGATCTCTCTCTCTCTTTCAAACTCTCTATCGGTCTCTCTCACTATGGATCTCTCTCTCTCTCTCTCTCTGGATTTATCTATCTTTATCTCGAAAGGTTCTCCATTTTCTCTCTCTGGATATCTCTCTGGATCTGTCTTTCTGGATCACTCAATCTCTCTCTCTCTCTCTGGATTCCTCTCTCTGGATCACCCTCTCTCTCTCTCTGGATGTCTCCCTCTGGATCTCTCTCTCTCTTTCTCTCTCTCTCTCTCTCTCTCTATTTGGATTTATGTCTCTCTCTCTCTCTATGGAGTCACTCTCTCTCTCTCTGGACAAGTCTTTCTCTGCATCACTCTCTATCTCTCTCTCTCTGTATCTCTCCCTCCCTCTCTCTTTCAATCTCTCTCTGGATCTCTCACTGTCTCTCTGCGGATCTCTCTCTCTCTGTGGATCTCTCTCTTTCTCTCTCTGTTTCTGGAACCCATCCTCTATCTTTCTCTCTTTCTCAGTCTCTCTCTGGATCTCTCTCTCTCTAACTCTTCTCGATCTTTCTCTCTATCTCTCTCTTTCGATATAACTCTCTCCTTCTCTTTGGACCTCTCCCTCTCTCTCGGTCTGGCTCCCTATCTCTCTCTGCATCTATCTATCTCTCTTTTTGGATCTCTCTCTCTTTCACTCTCTGGATCTCTCTCTCTCTCGCTATCTGGATTTAAGTCTCTCTCTCTCTCTATGGAGTCACTCTCTCTCTCTCTCTGGACTACTCTCTCTCTGCATCTCTCTCTCTCTCTCTCTCTCTGTATCTCTCTCTCCCTCTCTCTCTCTCATTCTCTCTCTGGATCTCTCGCTGTCTCGCTGCGGATCTCGCTCTCTCTGTGGATCTCTCTCTTTCTCTCTCTGTTTCTGGAACTCACCCTCTATCTCGCTCTCTTTCTCGATCTCTCTCTGGATCTCTCTCTATCTCTCTTCTCGATCTTTCTCTCTCTCTCTCGATATAACTCTCTCCTTCTCTCTAGATCTCTCCCTCTCTCTCGGTCTGGCTCCCTATCTCTCTCTCTATGTATCTCTCTTTTTGGATCTTTCTCTCTTTCTCTCTCTGGATCTCCCTCTCTCCCTCTCTATCTGGATTTCTTTCTCTCTCTCTCTCTCTGGAGTCTCTCTCCCTCTCTGGATCACTCTCTCTGCATCGCTCTCTCTCACTGGATCTCTCTCTCTCTCTCTGGATCTCTTTCTGTTTCTCTCGCTGGATATCTCGATTTCTCTGAAACTGTCTCTCTCTTGACCTCTCATTCGCTCTCTGTATCTCCCTCTCTCTCTCTGGACCTCTCAATTTCATGCTCCTCTCACTGGACCTCTCTCTACCTCTTTTTGGATCTCTGTCGCTTGATTTCGCTCTCTATCTCTCTCTCTCTTTCTCTATCTCTCTCTGGATCTCTCCCACTCTTTCGGTCTGGCTCCCTATCTCTCTCTCTATCTATCTATCTCTCTTTTTGGATCTCTCTCTCTTTCACTCTCTGGATCTCTCTCTCTCTCTATTTCATGCTCCTCTCACTGGACCTCTCTCTCCCTCTCTCTGGATCTCATTATCTCTGGATCCCTCTCCCTCACTCTATTTTCGTATTTTTCTGCATTGCACTCTCTCTCTGTCTGGTTCTCTCTCTCTTTGGAAATCTCTCTCTGTCTCTCTCTCACTCTATTTTTTATCTCCCCCTCTCTCTCTCTCTCTGGATATCTCTCTCTTTCTGGATCTCTCTTTGTCTCTCTCTCTCTGGATATCTCTCTCTCTCTCTGGACCTTCGTTCTCTCTCTCTGGATCACTGTCCCTCTCTCTCGCTCTCTCTCTCTGTTTCTCACTCTGTCTCTCTGGATCTCTCTCTCACTCACTCCATCTGGAACGCTCTCTGTATCTCCCTCTCTCTGGATCTCTCTCACTCTCAATCTGGATCTCTTTCTCTCTCTCTCTCTTTGTAGTCTCCCTCTCACTGGACCACACTCTCTCTGCATTTCTCTCTGGATCTCTCAATCTCTTTCTCTCTCTATCTGGATCTCCATCTCTATCTCTGGATATCTCTCTCTCCCTCTCTCTTTATCTCTCACTCTCTGGATCTCTCACTCTCTAGATCTCTGACTTTCCGGATCTCTCTCTTTCCGGATCTCTCTCTCTCTGTGTGGATCTCTCTCTCTCTCTCCCTATCTCTCTGTCACTCCCTGGATCTCTCTATCTTTCTCTCCCTGGATATCTCTATCTCTCTGGATCTCTCTCCCTCTCTCTCTCAGTCTCTCTCTGGACCTTTCGCTGTCTCTCTGCACTGCACTCTCTGTCTGGATCTCTCTCCCTTTGGAACTCTCTATCAGTCTCTCTCACTATGGATCTCTCACTCTCTGGATTTATCTATCTTTATCTCGAAAAGTTCTCCGGTTTCTCTCTCTGGATCTCTCTCTCTCTGGATCTCTCTTTCTGGATCACTCAATCTCTCTCTCACTCTCTGGATTCCTCTCTCTGGATCACACTCTCTCTCTCTCTGGATCTGTCTCTCGTTCCCTCTTCCTGCACACTCTCTTTCCCTGTATCTCTCTCTCTCTCTGGATCTCTCTCTCTGGATCTCTCTCTATCTCTCTCTCTCTCTCTCTCTCTCTCTCTCTCTCTCTATCTGTATTTGGATTGATGTCTTTCTCTCTCTCTATGGAGTAACTCTCTCTCTCTGGACCACTCTCTCTCTGCATCTGTCTCTGGATCTGTCAATCTCTCTCTCTCTCTATCTGGATCTCCATGTCTATCTCTGATAATCTCTCTCTCCCTCTCTCTTTATCTCTCACTCTCTGGATATCTCACACTCTCTCTCACTCTCTGGATCTGTCACTCTCTAGGTCTGTCACTCTCTAGATCTGTCACTCTCTGGATCCGTCACTATCTGGATCTGTCACTCTCTGTATCTCTCAATCTCTGGATTATTCACTCTCTGGATCTCTCATTCTCTGGATCTCTCACTCTCTGGATCTCTCACTCTCTGGATCTCTCACCCTCTGGATCACTCACTCTCTGGATCTCTCACTCTGCGGGTCTCTCAATCTGCGGATCTCTCTCTGTTTCTCTCCCTGAACCTTCTCTCTCTCTCTGGTGATCTATCTCTCTCTTGATCTCTTACTCTCTCTCTGTATCTCCCTCCCTCTCACTGGATCACTCTGTTTGGTGCTCCTCTCACAGGACCTCTCACGTTCTCTCTGGTGGTCTTTCTCACTCTCTCTCTCTCTGGATCTCTCTCCCTCTCACTCTTTTCGTATCTCTATGCATTCCACTCTCCCTCTGTCTCTCTGGATCTCACACTCTATCTCTCTCTCTCTCTCTCTGGATATATCTATATCTCTCTGGGTTTATCTATCTTTATTTCTCAAGAATATATCTCTCTTTCTCTCTGGACTTCACTCACTCTCTCTGGATCTCTCTCTCTCTCTCTGGTTCTCTCCCTCTGGCTCTCTCTCTCTCTCTCTCTCTCTCTCTATTTGGATTTATGTCTCTCTCTCTCTCTATGGAGTCACTCTCTCTCTCTCTGGACCACTCTCTCTCTGCATCTCTCTCTGGATTTGTCAATCTCTCTCTCTCTCTAACTGTATCTCCATCTCGATCTCTGGAAATCTCTCTCTCCCTCTCTCTTTATCTCTCACTCTCTGGATATCTCTCTCTCTCACTCTCTGGATCTGTCACTCTCTAGGTCTGTCACTCTCTAGATCTGTCACTCTCTGGATCTGTCACTATCTGGATCTCTCACTCTCTGTATCTCTCACTCTCTGGATCTCTCACTCTCTGGATCTCTCACTCTCTGGATCTCTCACTCTGCAGATCTCTCACTCTGCGGACATCTCACTCTGCGTTCCTGTCACTCTGCGGACATCTCACTCTGCAGATCTCTCACTCTGTGGATCTCTCACTCTGCGGATCTCTCACTCTGCGGATCTCTCTCTGTTTCTCTCCCTGTACCTTCTCTCTCTCTCTGGTGATCTATCTCTCACTTGACCTCTCACTCTCTCTCTGTATCTCCCTCCGTCTCTCTGGACCACTCTGTTTCTTGCTCCTCTCACACGACCTCTCTCTCGCTCTCTCTGGTGATCTCTCTCAGTCTCTCTGTTTGGATCTGTCTCCCTCGCACTCTTTTCGTAACTCTCTGCATTCCACTCTCTCTCTCTCTCTCTCTGGATCTCACACACTCTCTCTCTCTCTGGATATATCGATATCTCTCTCTGGATTTATCTATCTTTATCTCTCAAGAGTATCTCTCTCTTTCTCTCTGGTCATCACTCACTCTCTCTGGATCTCTCTCTCTCTCTCTCTGGATCCGCTCCCGCAACCCCCCCCCCCCCCTCTCTCTCTCTCTCTCTCTGGACCTCTCATTCTTTGTCTGTATCTCTTTCTCTCTGGATCTCTCCATTTCTCTTTCTTTCTGTTTTGCACTGGACCTCTCTCTCTCCCTATTGATCACTTTCTGGATCTCTCTCTCCCTCTCTCTCTGGGTCTCTCTCTGGGTCTCTCTCTCTCTGAATTTCTCTCTCTCTGGATACTCACTCCCTCTGGATCTCTACCTCTCTGGATCACACTCTCTCTTTCGATTTCTTTCTCTTTACCTACACTGTCTCGGTCTCTTTCTCGCTGCCTCTCTCTGGAGCACTCTCTCTCTCCGGATCTCTCTCTCTCCGGATCTCTCTCTCTCGGGATCTCTCTCTCTCCGTGGATCTCTCTCTCTCTCTCTCTCTCTCTCTCTCTCTCTCTCTCTCTCTCTCTCTCTCTGTCGCTTGATCTCGCTCTCTATCTCTCTCTCTCTTTCTCGATCTCTCTCTGGATCTCTCTCTCGATATCTCTCTCTCCCCCCTGGATCTCTCTCTGTCTCTCTGGATATCTCTCTCTCTTATGATCTCTCACACTCTGGACCTCTCTCTCTGCATCGTTCTCTCTCTCTGGATCTCTCTCTTCCTCTCTCTCAATCGCTCTCTCTCTCACTGGATCTCTAGATCTCTCTCTCTGGATCTCTTTCTGTTTCTCTCTCTGGATCTCTCTATTTCTCTGGAGCTCTCTCTCTCTCTTGACCTCTCATTCGCTCTCTGTATCTCCCTCTCTCTCTCTGGACCTCTCAATTTCATGCTCCTCTCAATGGACTTCGCTCTACCTCTCTCTGGATCTCACTCTCTCTGGATCTCTCTCCCTCACTCTATTTTCGTATCTCTCTGCATTGCACTCTCTCTCTGTCTGGATCTCTCTCTCTTTGGAACTCTCTATCTGACTCTCTCTCTCTCTGGATCTCTCACTCTCTCTCTCTTGATCTATCAAAATCTCTGGATCTCTCTCTGGATCTCTCTCTCTCTGTCCAAATCGCTCTCTCTATCTGTCTCTCTCTGCATGTGACTCTCTCTATGGTTCTCTCTCCCTCCCTCTCTATCTGTCTCTCTCTTTCTGGATCGCTCTCTCTCTCTCTCTCTCTTTGCATGTCTCTCTCTCTCCCTCCCTCTGGATCTCTTGCTCTCTCTATCTCTCTCTGGGTCTTTCGCTCGCTCTCTCTCCCTCCATCTGGATCTCTCTCTCCCTCCCAATCTCTCTATCTCGCCCTGGATCTCTCTCTCTCTGTCTCTCTCTTTCTATTTGTATCTCCCTCTCTCTCTCTGGATCTCTCTCCCTCTCTCTCTCAATCTCTCTCTGGACCACTCGCTGTCTCTCTGCACTGCACTCTCTGTCTGGATCTCTCTCTCTTTGGAACTCTCTATCGGTCTCTCTCACTATGGATCTCTCACTCTCTCTCTCTCTGGATTTATCTATCTTTATCTCGAAAGGTTCTCCATTTTCTCTCTCTGGATCTCTCTCTCTGGATCTCTCTTTCTGGATCACTCAATCTCTCTCTCTCTCTCTCTCTCTGGATTCCTCTCTCTGGATCACCCTCCCTCTCTCTTTGGATCTGTCTCTCGTTCCCTCTTTCTGCACCCTCTCTTTCCCTGTATCTCTCTCTCTCTCTCTCTCTGAATCTCTCCCTCTCGATCTCTCTATCTCTCTCTTTCTCTCTCTCTATTTGGATTTATGTCTCTCTCTCTCTCTATGGAGTCACTCTCTCTCTCTCTGGACCACTCTCTCTCTGCATCTCTCTCTCTCTCTGTATCTCTCTCTCCATCTCTCTCTCAATCTCTCTCTGGATCTCTCACACTCCCTCTGCGGATCTCTCTCTCTCTCTTTCTCTCTCTGTTTCTGGAACTCACCCTCTATCTCTCTCTCTTTCTCGATCTCTCTCTGGATCTCTCTCTCTCTCTTCTCGATCTTTCTCTCTATCTCTCTCTCTCGATATAACTCTCCCCTTCTCTCTGGAACTCTCCCTCTCTCTCGGCCTGGCTCCCTATCTCTCTCTCTGTCTATCTATCTCTCTTTTTGGATCTCTCTCTCTTTCACTCTATGTATCTCTCTCTCTCTCTCTATCTGGATTTGTTTCTCTCTCTGGAGTCTCTCTCCCTCTCTGGACCACTCTCTCTGCATCGCTCTCTCTGGATCTCTTTCTATTTCTCTCTCTGGATCTCTCTATTTCTCGGGAGCTCTTTCTCTCTTGACCTCTCGTTCGCTCACTGCATCTCCATCTCTTTCTCTGGACCTCTCTAAGTCATGCTCCTCTCACTGGACATCTCTCTCCCTCTCTCTGGATCTCACTCTCTCTGCATCTATCTCCCTCAATCTATTTTCGTATCTCTCTGCATTGCACTCTCTCTCTGTCTGGTTCTCTCTCTCTTTGGAAATCTCTCTCTGTCTCTCTCTCACTCTATTTTTATCTCCCTCTCTCTCTCTCTCTCTCTCTCTCTGGATATCTCTCTCTCTCTGGATCTCTCTTTGTCTCTCTCTCTCTGGATATCTCTCTCTATCTGGACATTCTTTCTCTCTCTCTGGATCCTGTCACTCTCTCTCTCGCTCTCTCTGGTTCTCACTCTCTCTCTCTGGATCTCTCTCCCACTCACTCCCTCTGGATCGCTTTCTGTATCTCCCTCTCTCTGGATCTCTCTCGCTCTCAATCTGGATCTCTTTCTCTCTCTCTCTGTAGTCTCCCTCTCACTGGACCACACTCACTCAGCATCTCTGTCTGTATCGCTCTCTCTCTCTCCCTCTCTATCTGGATCTCCATCTCTATTTCTGGATATCTCTCTCTCCCTCTCTCTTTATCTCTCACTCTCTGGATATCTCTCTCTCTCTCTCACTCTCAGGATCTCTCACTCTCTGGATCTCTCACTCTCCGGATCTCTCTCTCTCTCCGTGGATCTCTCTCTCTCTCTCCCTATCTCTCTGTCACTCCCTGGATCTCTCTACCTTTCTCTCTCTGGATATCTCTATCTCTCTGGATCTCTCTCCCTCTCTCTCTCAATCTCTCTCTGGTCCTTTCGCTGTCTCTCTGCACTGCACTCTCTGTCTGGATCTCTCTCTCTTTGGAACTCTCTATCGGTCTCTCTCACTATGGATCTCTCACTCTCTCTCTCTGGATTTATCTATCTTTAGCTCGAAAGGTTCTCCATTTTCTCTCTCTGGATCTCTCTCTCTCTCTGGATCTCTCTTTCTGGATCACTCAATCTCTCTCTCTCTCTCTCTCTCTCTCTCTGCATTCCTCTCTCTGGATCACCCTCTCTCTCTGGATCTCTCCCTCTGGATGTCTCTCTCTCTCTCTGTCTCTACTTGGATTTATGTCTTTCTCTCTCTCTTTGGAGTCTCTCTCTCTCTCTCTGGACCACTCTCTCTCTGCATCTCTCTCTGGATCTGTCAATCTCTCTCTCTCTCTCTCTATCTGGATCTCTATCTCTATCTCTTGTAATCTCTCTCTCCCTCTCTCTTTATCTCTCACTCTCTGGATGTCTCGCTCTCTCTCTCACTCTCTGGATCTGTCACACTCTAGGTCTGTCACTCTCTAGATCTGTCACTCTCTGGATCTGTCACTATCTGGATCTCTCACTCTCTGGATCTCTCACTCTCTGGATCTCTCACTCTCTGGATCTCTCACTCTGCGGATCTCTCACTCTGCGGATCTCTCACTCCTCGGACATTTCACTCTCTGGATCTCTCACTCTCAGGCTCTCTCACTCACTGGATCTCTCACTCTCTGGATCTCTCACTCTGCGGATCTCTCACTCTGCGGATCTCTCACTCTGTGGATCTCTCACTCTGCGGATCTCTCACTCTGCGGATCTCTCACTCTGCGGATCTCTCACTCTGCGGATCTCTCACACTGCGAATCTCTCTCTGTTTCTCTGCCTGGACCTTCTCTCTCTCTCTGGTGATCTCTCTCTCTCTTGACCTCTCACTCTCTCTCTGTATCTCCTTCCCTCTCTCTGGATCACTCTGTTTCTTGCTCCTCTCACAGGACCTCTCTCTCGCTCTCTCTGGAGGTCTCTCTCACTCTCTCTCTCTCTGGATCTCTCACCCTCTCACTCTTTTCGTATCTCTCTGCATTCCACTCTCTCTCTCTCTCTCTCTCTCTGGCTCTCACACACTCTCTCTCTCTCTCTCTCTCTCTCTGGAAATATCTATATCTCTCTCTGGGTTTATCTATCTTTATCTCTCAGGAATATCTCTCTCTTTCTCTCTGGACGTCACTCACTCTCTCTGGATCTCTCTCTCACTCACTCCCTCTGGAACGCTCTCTGTATCTCCCTCTATGTGAATCTCTCTCGCTCTCAATCTGGATCTCTTTCTCTCTCTCTCTCTTTGTAGTCTCCCTCTCACTGGACCACACTCTCTCTGCATCTCTCTCTGGATCTCTCTCTCTCTCTCTCCCTCTCTATCTGGATCTCCATCTCTATCTCTGGATATCTCTCTCTCCCTCTCTCTTTATCTCTCACTCTCGATCTCTCACTCTCTAGATCTCTGACTTTCCGGATCTCTCTCTCACCGGATCTCTCTCTCTCTCCGTGGATCTCTCTCTCTCTCCCTATCTCTCTGTCACTCCCTGGATCTCTCTATCTTTCTCTCTCTGAATATCTCTATCTCTCTGGATCTCTCTCCTTCTCTCTCTCAATCCCTCTCTGGACCTTTCGCTGTCTCTCTGCACTGCACTCTCTGTCTGGATGTCTCTCCCTTTGGAACTCTCTATCGGTCTCTCTCACTATGGATCTCTCACTCTCTGGATTTATCTATCTTTATCTCAAAAGGTTCTCCATTTTCTCTCTCTAGATCTCTCTCTCTCTGGATCTCTCTTTCTGGATCACTCAATCTCTCTCTCTCTCTCTCTCTCTCTCTGTATTCCTCTCTCTGGATCACCCTCTCTCTCTCTCTGGATCTGTCTCTCGTTCCCTCTTCCTGCACACTCTCTTTCCCTGTATCTCTCTCTCTCTCTGGATCTTTCCCTCTGGATCTCTCTCTCTCTCTCTCTCTCTATTTGGATTTATGTCTTTGTCTCTATCTCTATGGAGTAACTCTCTCTCT
This sequence comes from Cetorhinus maximus, assembly GCF_964194155.1. NCBI lineage: Eukaryota > Metazoa > Chordata > Chondrichthyes > Lamniformes > Cetorhinidae > Cetorhinus > Cetorhinus maximus. The sequence goes on along the minus strand of NW_027597504.1, from coordinate 2,568 downwards.
CCCTGGACCACTCTCTCTCTGCATCTCTCCCTGGATCTGTCAATCTCTCTCTCTCAATCTGGATCTCCATGTCTATCTCTGGAAATCTCTCTCTCCCTCTCTCTTTATCTCTCACTCTCTGGATATCTCTCTCTCTCTCACTCTGTGGATCTGTCACTCTCTATGTCTGTCACTCTCTATATCTGTCACTCTCTGGATCTGTCACTATCTGGATCTGTCACTCTCTTGATCTCTCACTCTCTGGATTTCTCACTCTCTGGATCTCTCACTCTCTGGATCTCTCACTCTCTGGATCTCTCACTCTCTGGATATCTCACTCTCTGAATCTCTCACTCTCTGGATCTCTCACTCTATGGATCTCTCACTCTCTGGATCACTTACTCTCCGGATCTCTCACTCTGTGGATCTCTCACTCTGCGGATCTCTCACTCTGCGGAACTCTCACTCTGAGGACGTCTCTCTCTGCGGATGTCTCACTCTCTGGATCTCTCACTCACTGGATTTCTCACTCTCTGGATCTCTCACTCTCTGGATCTCTCACCCTCTGGATCTCTGACTCTGCGGATCTCTGACTCTGCGGATCTCTGATTCTGCGGATCTCTCACTCTGCGGATCTCTCACTCTGCGGATCTCTCATTCTGCGGATCTCTCACTCTGCGGATCTCTCACTCTGCAGTTCTCTCACTCTGCGGATCTCTCTCTGTTTCTCTCCCTGTACCTTCTCTGTCTCTCTGGTGATCTATCTCTCTCTTGACCTCTCACTCTCTCTCTGAATCTCCCTCCGTCTCTCTGGATCAGTCTGTTTCTTGCTCCTCTCACAGGACCTCTCTCGCTCTCTCTGGTGGTCTTTCTCACTCTCTCTCTCTCTCTTTGGATCTCTCTCCCTCTCATTCTTTTCGTATCTCTCTGCATTCCACTCTCTCTTTCTCTCTCTCTCTGGATCTCACACTCTATCTGTCTCTCTCTCTCTGGATATATCTATATCTCTCTCTGGGTTTATCTATCTTTATCTCTCAAGAATATAACTCTCTTTCTCTCTGGACTTCACTCACTCTCTGGATCTCTCTCTCTCTCTCTCTCTCTCTCTCTCTCTCTCTCTGGATCCGATCCCGCACCCCCACCTTTCTCTCTATATCTCTCTGGAACTCTCATTCTCTGTCTGTATCTCTTTCTCTCTCTCTCTCTGGATCTCTCCCTTTCTCTTTCTTTCGGTCTCTCTCTGGACCTCTCTCTCTCCCTATTGATCACTTTCTGGATCTCTCTCTCTCTCTCTCTCTCTCTCTCTCTCTCTCTCTCTCTCTCTCTGGGTCTCTCTCTCTCTGAATCTCTCTCTCTCTGGATATTCACTCCCTCTGGATCTCTACCTCTCTGGATCACACTCTCTCTTTCAATCTCTCTCTCTCTCTCTCTCGCTTTACCTACACTGTCCCGATGGCTTTCTTGCTGCCTATCTCTGGATCACTCTCACTCTCTCCGGATCTCTCTTTCTCCGGATCTCTCTCTCTCCGTTGATCTCTCTCTCTCTCTCTCTCTCTCTCTCTTTCTCTCTCTCCCTCTCTCTCGCTGTCTCTCTCTCTTTCCCTCTGTCTCTGGATCTTGCTCACTCTCTCTCTTTCTCGATCTCTCTCTGGATCTCGCTCTCGATATCTCTCTCTCCCCCTGGATCTCTCTCTCTCTATCTCTCGCTGTGGATATCTCTCTCTCTTATATTCTCTCACTCTCTGGATCTCTCTCTCTCTCTGCCTCCCTACCTCTCTGTCAGTCCCTGGATCTCTCTATCTTTCTCTCTCTGGATTCCTCTCTCTGGATCACCCTCACTCTCTCTCTGGATCTGTCTCTCGTTCCCTCTTTTTGCTCACTCTCTTTCCCTGTATCTCACTCTCTCTCTCTGGATCTCTCCCTCTGGATCTCTCTCTCTCTCTCTATTTGGATTTATGTCTCTCGCTCTCTCTATGGAGTCACTCTCTCTCTCTCTGTACCACTCTCTCTCTGCATCTCTCTCTGGATCTGTTAATCTCTCTCTCTATCTATCTGGATCTCCATCTCTATATCTGGATATCTCTCTCTCCCTCTCTCTTTATCTCTCACTCTCTGGTTATCTCTCTCTCTCACTCTCTGGATCTGTCACTCTCTAGGTCTGTCACTCTCTAGATCTGTCACTCTCTGGATCTGTCACTATCTGGATCTCTCACTCTCTGTACTCTCACTCTCTGGATCTCTCACTCTCTGGATATCTCACTCTCTGGATCTCTCACTCTCTGGATCTCTCACTCTGCAGATCTCTCACTCTGCGGATCTCTCACTCTGCGGTTATCTCACTCTGCGGATCTCTCTCTGTATCTCTCCCTGGACCTTCTCTCCCTCTCTGGTGATCTATCTCTCACTTGACCTCTCACTCTCTCTCTGTATCTCCCTCCCTCTCTCTTGACCACTCTGTTTCTTGCTCCTCTCACAGGACCTCTCTCTCACTCTCTCTGGTGATCTCTCTCACTCTCTCTGTCTGGATCTCTCTCCCTTGCACTCTTTTCGTAACTCTCTGCATTCCACTCTCTCTCTCTCTCTCTGGAT
>NW_027597503.1:20000-77765 GCF_964194155.1 Cetorhinus maximus | reverse complement strand
TGAGAAATGGTCCATCCAGCCTAATCCCGCTTTCCAGCATTTGGTCCCTGGCCCTACAGGTTACACACTTGAGGTGCACATCCAGACACATTTTAAATGAGTTGAGGATTTCTGCCTCTACTGCCCTTTCAGGCAGAGAGTTCCAGATCTTACAACCCTCTGGGTGAAAAATGTTTTTCCTCATCTCCCTCTAATCCTTCTACCAATCACTTTAAATCAATGCCTCCTAGTCACTGACCTTTCTGCTAAGGTAGATAAACCCTTCCCATCCACCCTATCCAGGCCCCTCACAATTTTGTGCACCTCAATCAAATCTCCCCTCAGCCTCCTCTGTTCCAAGGAGAACAACCCACAGCCTCTCCAATCTTTCCTCATCGCTGCAATTTTCCAACCCTAGAGACATCCTGGTAAATCTCCCCTGCACCCTCTCTCATGCAATAATAGCTGCCCAGCCAGGACCGGGTGTTGGATAAACAGTCTGATCATTCAGAGACAGTAGAGGAGTCGAGGGAGGAGGTGCTGAGGTAGAGCTGGGTGTCCTCAGTGTACGTGTGAAAACTAACACGGTGCTTTTGGACGATGTTACCGAGGGGCAGCATGTAGATGAGAAATAGGAGGGGGGGGCCAAGGATAGATCCTTGGGGGACACCAGAGGTAACAGTGTGGGAGCAGGAAGAGAAGCCATTGCCGGTGATTCTCCGGCTGCGATTAGATCGATAAGAACGGGACCAGGAGAGAGCAGTCCCACCCGAGCTGGGCAACAGTGGAGAGGGGCTGGAGGAGGATGGGGTGGTCAAACCCTGTCCAAAGGCTGCAGACATTCCAAGGAGGAGGGGGAGGGAAAGTTTACCTTCGTCACAGCCACACAGGATGTCACTCGTGACTTTGATAAGAGCCGATTCGGTACCGTTACAGGGGGGGGAGACCGGATTGAAGGGATTCAAACAGGGAACGGATTTGGGAGGTGCAAGGAGTTTGGAGATGAGTGGGAGGTTGGAGATGAGACGATGGTTTGTAAGGATGGATGGGCCCAAGGCTGGGTGTTTTTGTGAAAGTCACACCCACACTGCATTCCCATTGCGTCCTCCTGCAGTGACCTCGACCTCCAGCGAATTCTTACGCCTTCAAACCCAGCTCTGTACAATAATCCTCTTCATCACTGCTTCAATCTCTCCAAACTCTGCTGAGGGGAGAGAAGGCTGCCTGGCTGTGAGAGAAAGAGAGAGAGAGAGAGAGGATCTCTGCCGGTTGACTGGTTGATGGAGGGGAGGAGGTGCAGGCTGCGGTGTTGAGGGTTGAAAGTATTGCAGTGTTTTGGGAGATAATGGTGAACGTTTCAGTGCTGGTGCTGGTGCTGACATCACATCGTCTGCTTTACAAAAACCTACACCGTCCGAGGGGCGTGTAGGAGGGGGTCGAATTCCTGAGGCTTGTGCGATTAACCCATCGAATGCTGCTTCAGAACCGATGGCTGCCTTGAAGATCAATCCCTCTTTCTGGGAGCTCTTGAAGCAATGCCAGAGAGTTCAGGCAGCTGAATAAACCTTTTGGATTTTTGATTTTGGTACCACCCTCCCCCCCTCCCCTGGGCGAGGCCCCCCCCAAGTTATTAACCTCTCGAGCGGGACCCCAATTTTGTTCTGCTCCCTGGTGAGGAGGAATGAACTGGATCCCCCTTTTTTCATTTAAACCCCCCCTCGGTTGGTCACAAGGTTAATTTAAAGGGATTCCCCTCCCTCGTGGACACCTGTTCCCAGCCCAAATGTATTTATGGTGTTAAAAGGAGCCAATTTAACCAGGGTACCGTGAGTCAAAGTAAGAGAGAGTTTATCAGTTACTAAAACAGGAGAAAAAACTGAAAAAGCAACAAACCCACGGATTAGAAATGAGAAGCTGAGTCCAATAATGAAAGTTAAAAAAGATAAACGAATCAATCTTCGCCTTGCATTAATTTTTCGGTAGTCGGTGGTGAACCTTGTGGAACTGTCCGGCCTGGACACCCGCACATTCTGGGGAGATCCAGCTACTGCTGCTGGGCTCCATTAGTTATTGCTCCAGCGAGTAGTTAATCTCCTTCTGGACCTGGGCCAGCTTTTCTGGGCTGAGACGATAGGGATGTTGCCTTATTGGAGGGGCCTGTCCCACACCCACATCATGTCGAGCTAGTGTGGTGCGGCCTGGCTTTATCTCTGCATGAGACCAGTGAGTAGCCTTGTCAAGTCTGCTCTCTGTCCCGCGCTTAGGTGGTTGAATAAGGAGTGTAGGTTCACCAGTATCCCAGAGACCTTGTGATAATCTCTTAAGTTTTGGTTGAAAGATGTGGGCAGTTGAACTACGTTGATGGGTTTGAAGGCAGTCACCCTCTCACTGCCTCCCAGCCCATCAGAACGTGGCCCTTTGAGACGCCTACACTGGCTGTGTGGAGTGAAGGAGCTAACTGTCACACTGCCAGCTGTGTGGTTGCTGGTACAATGAAGGCTTCATTCCTCTCACACATTCAGAAGCCAGAACCAGCAAAACCTGATGTTCAAGCAGTGCCGGCCGGTGACGGGTCGTGAGGTGCAGGGGGTTAAAATAGATGGCTCCCACGCAGAGCCCGGGTAAGGTGGACCTCCCCTGTGGGTCTTTGGAAAGGTTAACGGAGAGATTAAACAGTGAGTGATTCCTCAATTTTAAACTGCGCTGGGGACGGAACAATTTTCACAGTTCAAAGAGTAAAACACTGGCACAATTCCTGAAACATTGCAGGAGCTAACAAGCTTTTCTCTGACTGCGAACTTGTTAAGCCTAACCCTGTTACATAAAGCTGGGTGAGTAAGGAATGATGTGATCCCACACTTTAACACTTGACCATCCAGACAGACTCCAGTCAGCAGCTGACTGCCAGCAATGGCAGGGTCAATGATGGGCTGCGATGGAACTGAAGACTGGTATTTCCACATGGCCTCTCACCGCCCCAGGAGATGTTCCACGGCCAGCGGAGCGCACTCCTTGGGTACGGAAACACAGGGGCACAGCAAGATCCCACAGGCATCACGGGATGAATGTTGGCCTCTGGGTAGGACACCAGTCCAATTTTTCTTCATTGACGATGACATGTTTGGAGCTGATCCCTCTTGGGGCACAAAGACTCGGACCTAACTACCCTCCTGTTACTCAGACCCTCAGCTCCTGGTTGAGTTCAAAGGAGAGGCACCTGAGGGAATGTTATCCTCCCCCTCTCCCCCCCTTCTCCCACCACATTCGCCAATCCCTCCTGAAAATATATCTCCCCCAACCCCTTGAGGATTAATTTATGCAGTAATTTGGAAGGTCCATCACATTTTCTGAGAATAATAGCATTCCCAGAAAGGAACTGGACTGGGGACAAATTCTAATCACTGGAGAAATTTTCGGCCAGATTGTGTTTGGAACCGGAGTTCAGTGTAACTCCCAAAATTCCCTAGATTCTGGAAAGGTCTCAGTGGATCGGAAAGCCGTAAACATTACACTTCTATTCAAGAAAGGAGGGGGACAGAAAGCAGGAAAAACTATGGGTCGATGAGCCTAACATCGGCCATTGGGAAAATGCTACAATCCATTATTAAGGAGATAGTAGCAGGATATTTATAAAATCATAACACAAACAGGCAGAGTCAACCTGGTTTTGTGAAAGGGAAATGATCTTTGACAAATTTATCAGTGTTCTTTGAGGATGTAACAAGCAGAGTGGATAAAGGGGAACCAGTAGATGTAATGTATTTGGATTTCCAAAAGGCATTCAAGAAGGTGCTACATAAAAGGCTACTGTGCAAGGTAAGAGCTCATGGTGTTGGGGGTGATTATCAGCAGGGATAGAGGATTGACTAACTATGGGTCATTTTCAGGATGGCAAACTGACAAGTGAAGTGCCGCTGGGATCTGTGCTGGATCTCAACTATTTATGATCTATATTAATGACTCAGGTGAAGAGAATCAACTGTATTGTAGCCAAATTTGCTGCTGAAGCAGAGATAGGTAGGAAAGAAAGTTGTGAGGAGGATATAAAAAGTCTGCAAAGGGAGATAGGTCGTGAGTGGGCAAAAATGTGGAATATATAGTGTGGGGAAAATGTGAGGATGTCCACTTTGTCAGGAGGAATAGAAAAGTAGAATATTATTTAAATGGAGAGAGATTGCGAACGCTGAGGTACAGAGGGATCTGGGTGTCCCGGTAAATGAATCACAGAAAGTTAGCATGCAGGTACAGTGAGTGATTAGGAAGGCAAGTGGAAATGTTGTTCTTAATTGCAGAGGGGTTGGAGTGTAAAAGTGGGGAAGCCTTACTACAACTGTACAGGGCGTTGGTGAGACTACACCTGGAGCACTGTGGACAGTTTTGGTCTCCTTACTTAAGGAGGGATTTACTCGCATTGGAAGCAATTCAGAGAAGGTTGACTCGGTTTATTCCTGCGATGAAGTGGGTTGTCTGATCTAGCTGAGCAGGTTGGGCCTGTGCCCACTGGAGTTTAGAAGAATGAGAGGTGATCTTATTGAAACAGATATGATTGTGAGGGGGCTTGACAGGGTGGATGCTGGGAGGATGTTTCCCCCCGTGGGGGAATCTAGAACCAGGGGGCAGTTTAAAAATTAGGGGTCTCCCGTTTAACACGGAGGGAAGGAGAAATTTCTTCTCTCAGAGGGTCGAGAGTCTGTGGAATTCTCTTCCCCAGAGAGCGCTGGGGGCTGGGTCATTGAATGTATTCAAGGCTGAGTTAGACAGGTTTTTGATCGGCGAGGGAGTCGAGGGCTATGGGGGTGGGGCAGACAGGAAAGTGGAGTTAAGGCCACAATCAGGTCAGCCCTGATCTTATTGAGTGGCGGAGCAGGCTAGAGGGGCTGAATGGCCTAGCCCTGCTTCCAATTCTTCTGTTCCTGTGCTGCATTCTGTATAAGCCTTACCTCCAGAGGACAGAGCAATGGAGCTCGGATTGCTGATCACATCTGGCAAGCAGATGTTAGATTGCAACAGCTTCAGATTGTTAAAGTGTTGTCCATCTCGAGTTTCACTTTGTGCGGGATGGTTAATCTCTATGCTTTGGTTCAGTAAGTGTTGCAATCATCCGTGTGGAATAATGCTAACAGGCCTGACCAGTAACAACAATAAACCCCTGGTTGTGATGTTAATAATTGGGATATCTGATCCCAGTGTATATTTACCTAATTAGCTCCCATTCACATGCTGACCAGAACTAATGCCTCAGGCATGTGGGCTCACAACAGACAGAGGATTCTTCATCTCTCTTCTGTCTTTTACCTTTGTTTCCCTTTTCACTCACTCTCACTCTCTCTCTGTCTCTCTCTCTCTCTCTCTCTCCCTTTCCTTTCTCTCTGTCTCTCTCTCACTTCCCCTTTCCTTTCTCTCTGTCTCTCTCTCACTCTCTCTCTGTTTCTCTCTGTCTCTGTCTCTCTCTCACTCTCTCTCTGTCTCTGTCTCTTTCTCTCTCTCTCACTCTCTCTCTCTCTCTTTCTCTCTGTCTCTGTCTCTTTCTCTCTCTCACTCTCCCTTTCTCTCTTTCTCTCTGTCTCTGTCTCTCTCTCTCTCTCTCCCTTTCTCTTTCTCTCTGTCTCTCTCTCACTCTCTCTGTCTCTGTCTCTTTCTCTCTCTCTCACTCTCTCTCTCTCTTTCTCTCTGTCTCTGTCTCTTTCTCTCTCTCACTCTCCCTTTCTCTCTTTCTCTCTGTCTCTGTCTCTCTCTCTCACTCTCTCTCCCTTTCTCTCTTTCTCTCTGTCTCTGTTTCTTTCTCTCTCTCACTCTCCCTTTCTCTCTTTCTCTCTGTCTCTGTCTCTCTCTCTCACTCTCTCTCCCTTTCTCTTTCTCTCTGTCTCTCTCTCACTCTCTCTCTGTCTCTGTCTCTCTCTCCCTTTCCTTTCTCTCTGTCTCTCTCTCTCTCTCTCTCCCTTTCTCTCTGTCTCTCTCTCACCCTCTCTCTGTCTCTGTCTCTCTCTCTCTCTCCCTTTCCTTTCTCTCTCTCTCTCTCTCTCACTCTCTCCTTTTCTCTTTCTCTCTGTCTCTCTCTCACTCTCTCTCTGTCTCTGTCTCTGTCTCTTTCTCTCTCTCTCTCTCTCTCTCTTTCTCTCTGTCTCTCTCTCTCACTCTCTCTCTGTCTCTGTCTCTCTCTCTCTCTCCCTTTCCTTTCTCTCTCTCTCTCTCTCTCACTCTCTCCTTTTCTCTTTCTCTCTGTCTCTCTCTCACTCTCTCTCTGTCTCTGTCTCTGTCTCTTTCTCTCTCTCTCTCTCTCTCTTTCTCTCTGTCTCTCTCTCTCACTCTCTCTCTCTCTGTCTCTTTCTCTCTCTCACTCTCCCTTTCTCTCTTTCTCTCTGTCTCTGTCTCTCTCTCTCACTCTCTCTCCCTGTCTCTTTCTCTCTGTCTCTCTCTGTCTCTCTCTCTGTCTCTGTCTCTTTCTCTCTCTCACTCTCCCTTTCTCTCTTTCTCTCTGTCTCTGTCTCTTTCTCTCTCACTCTCTCTCCCTTTCTCTCTGTCTCTCTCTCACTCACTCTCTTTCTCTCTCTCTGTCGCTACCCCTCTTTCTCTGTCTCTTGCTCTCACAGTTTCTCTTTGTCTTTCTCTCTATCTTTCTCTCTCTCTATCTCTCCCTCTGTCTCTCATTCTCTCTTGCTCTCTCTTTGTTCTCATGCTCTGTTTTACTCTCTCTTTCTGATTGTCCCTCTCACTCTATCAATCTCTCTTCCTCTCTCTTTCTGTCTGCATCTCTTTGTCTCTCTATATTGCTCTGTGACTCTGTCTCTCTCGGTCTCTCTCTTTCTCTCTCTCTCGGTCTATATCTCTTTCTCTCTCCACCTCTCGTCCTCTCTCTCCCTGTTTCTCTCTCAGTCTCTCTTCTGCTCTTTTTCCCCATGACTCTCACTATCTGTCTCTTGCTGCCTCTCTCACACTCTCTCTCCATTACTCTATCTCTCTTTATCTCTATCTCACTGTCTCCCTCTCTGTCTCTGTGTGTGTATGTCTCCCTCTCTCTCTGTTTCTGTCTCTACCCCTGTCAGTCCATCTGAGGGAGTGCTGCACTGTCGGAGGGTCAGTACTGAGGGAGTGCTGCACTGTCAGAGGGTCAGTACTGAGGGAGTGCTGCACTGTCAGAGGGTCAGTACTGAGGGAGTGCTGCACTGTCAGAGGGTCATTACTGAGGGAGTGCTGCACTGTCAGAGGGTCAGTACTGAGGGAGCATCGCACTGTCAGAGGGTCAGTACTGAGGGAGTGCCGCACTGTCAGAGCGTCAGTACTGAGGGAGTGCTGCACTGTCAGAGGGTCAGTACTGAGGGAGTGCTGGACTGTAGGAGGGTCAGTACTGAGGGAGTGCTGCAACGTCAGGGGGTCAGTACTGAGGGAGTGCTGCACTGTAACAGGGTCAGTACTGAGGGAGCATCGCACTGTCAGAGGGTCAGTACTGAGGGAGTGCTGCACTGTCAGAGGGTCAGTACTGAGGGAGTGCCGCACTGTCAGAGGGTCAGTACTGAGGGAGTGCCGCACTGTCAGAGGGTCAGTACTGATGGAGTGCCGCACTGTCAGAGGGTCAGTACTGAGGGAGTGCTGCACTGTCAGAGGGTCAGTACTGAGGGAGTGCCGCACTGTCAGAGGGTCAGTACTGAGGGAGTGCCGCACTGTCAGAGGGTCAGTACTGAGGGAGTGCCGCACTGTCAGAGGGTCAGTGCTGAGGGAGTGCTGCACTGTCAGAGCGTCAGTACTGAGGGAGTGCTGCACTGTCAGAGGGTCAGTACTGAGGGAGTGCCGCACTGTCAGAGGGTCAGTACTGAGGGAGTGCTGCACTGTCAGAGGGTCAGTACTGAGGGAGTGCTGCACTGTCAGAGGGTCAGTACTGAGGGAGTGCTGCACTGTCAGAGGGTCAGTACTGAGGGAGTGCCACACTGTCAGAGGGTCAGTACTGAGGGGGTGCAGCACTGTCAGGGGCTCAGTATTGAGGGAGTGCTGCACTGTCAAAGGGTCAGTACTGAGGGAGCGCTGCACTGTCAGAGGGTCAGTACTGAGGGAGTGCCGCACTGTCAGAGGGTCAGTACTGAGGGAGTGCTGCACTGTCAGAGGGTCAGTACTGAGGGAGCATCGCACTGTCAGAGGGTCAGTACTGAGGGAGGGCTGCACTGTCAGAGGGTCAGTACTGAGGGAGTGCCGCACTGTCAGAGGGTCAGTACTGAGGGAGTGCTGCACTGTCGGAGGGTCAGTACTGAGGGAGTGCTGCACTGTCGGAGGGTCAGTACTGAGGGAGTGCTGCACTGTAACAGGGTCAGCACTGAGTGAGCACTGCCCTGTCGGAGGGTCAGTACTGAGGAAGTGCTGCACTGTCAGAGGGTCAGTACTGAGGGAGTGCTGCACTGTCAGAGGGTCAGTACTGAGGGAGTGCTGCACTGTCAGAGGGTCAGTACTGAGGGAGTGCTGCACTGACAGAGGGTCAGTATTGAGGGGGTGCCGCACTGTCAGAGGGTCAGTACTGAGGGAGTGCTGCACTGTCGGAGGGTCAGTACTGAGGGAGTGTCGCACTGTCAGAGGGTCAGTACTGAGGGAGTGCCGCACTGTCAGAGGGTGAGTACTGAGGGAGTGCCGCACTGTCAGAGGGTCAGTACTGAGGGAGTGCTGCACTGTCAGAGGGTCAGTACTGAGGGAGTGCCGCACTGTCAGAGGGTCAGTACTGAGGGAGTGCCGCACTGTCAGAGGGTCAGTACTGAGGGAGTGCCGCACTGTCAGAGGGTCAGTACTGAGGGAGTGCCGCACTGTCAGAGGGTCAGTACTGAGGGAGTGCCGCACTGTCAGAGGGTCAGTACTGAGGGAGTGCCGCACTGTCAGAGGGTCAGTACTGAGGGAGTGCCGCACTGTCAGAGGGTCAGTACTGAGGGAGTGCCGCACTGTCAGAGGGTCAGTACTGAGGGAGTGCCGCACTGTCAGAGGGTCAGTACTGAGGGAGTGCCGCACTGTCAGAGGGTCAGTACTGAGGGAGTGCCACACTGTCAGAGGGTCAGTACTCAGGGAGTGCCGCACTGTCAGAGGGTCAATACTGAGGGAGTGCTGCACTGTCAGAGGGTCAGTACTGAGGGAGTGCCGCACTGTCAGAGGGTCAGTGCTGAGGGAGTGCTGCACTGTCAGAGGGTCAGTACTGAGGGAGTGCTGCACTGTCAGAGGGTCAGTACTGAGGGAGTGCTGCACTGTCAGAGGGTCAGTACTGAGGGAGTGCCGCACTGTCAGAGGGTCAGTACTGAGGGAGTGCTGTACTGTTGAAAGTTCTGTCTTTCAGATGAGATGTTAAACTGAAGCCCCTGCTTCAGATGATTATTTCGAGGGAGACCAGGGGAGTTCTCTGGTGTCCTGGGGGCCAATATTTGTTCCTCAATCGACCTCACAAAACAGATTATCAGGGTTTTTATCACATTACTGCTTGTGGGAGCTTATTTAAAGAATGATGTCAATGCGTTGGAAGCAGTACAGAGGAGGTTTACCAGACTAATACCTGGAATGGGTGGGGTGTCTTATGAGGAAGGGCTGGACAGATTAGGCTTGTATCCACTGGAGATTAGAAGAGATGACTTGATTGAAACCTTTAAGATCCTGAGGGGTCCTGACGGGGTGGATGTGGAGAGTATGTATCCTCTTGTGGGAGAATCTAGAACTAGGGGGTCAGTGTTTAAAAATAAGGGGTCGCCCATTGAAAACCGAGATGAGGAGACATTTTTTCTGAGGTTGGAGAGTCTTTGGATTCTCTTCCCCAACAGTTAGTGGAAACAGAGTCTGAATATTTTGAAGGCCGAGCTGGGTAGATTCTCGATGAACGGGTGGGGGGTGAAAGGTTATCGGGGGTGAAAGGTTATTGGGGGTCAGCAGGAATGTGGGGTTCAGGTTACAATCCGATCAGCCACGAATGGTGGAACAGGCTCGAGGGGCCGAGTGGCCTCTCCTGCAGCTAATTCACACGTTTGTACGTCCGTGTGACCCCAGGACAGAATCACAGTGACCACTGGTGCACAAACGGAGAGGCACAAATAGCCAGGGAGCCCCCATATACCATGGCTAGCCCAGTAGTCGATAATGGGCCTTGCTTTGTTGGGCTTGTAGTTTCAAGTCCTCTGTTAATTTATTTCCTTAAAAAAAACCCTTTGTGCAAAATACATTTTGTTGATTTTTGCCGATTCATTCCAAGGTTGTAGATTGAGAGTGGGTGACGGAGCTGAGGTCGCTCTCTGCTTGGACCAGCGCTGAGGTGTGACCTGGACCCTAAGATTTGCCTGTTACCGATTCGCAAAGCGCTTTCTTACTCCATTATTTCTTCCTAAATGTAATTCCACTGTGTTCTTATTTCTCCCAGCGAGGATTTGAGGGCCAGGACCTCAGAGCCCAGATGAAGGTCCTGGTTTACTAAGGAGCAGTGATCCCTGTGCTCCTATGTGGTTTGGAGGGTTGACAACCTACAATGGGCACCTCAAAGCCCTTGAGAAGTACCACCAGTCAGGCTTTCACAAGACCCTCCAAACCGGCTGTAGAAAGGCCGGCCAATGGCAGTGACCCCTCCCAGGCAAACCTGCCGGACATCCAGGTGCTAGTCACTCAAAAGCAGCTCCGCTGGGAGGGACATGTCGCTTGTGTGCCCAACACCCAGACTCCCGAGGCTCCTGCTCCACTGGGAACTCGGTCACTGCAGGAGACATCCCAGGGGGACAGTGCAAACGCTTTAGGGATGACCTCAAAACATCCCCAAAGAGGTCAAACATCCCCACAGACTCACGGATTGTCACTGGCCAAAAATGGAGCAGGCTCATTCGTGAAGGTACCAAGCTCATCGAGAGGCTTTGTCAAGAACGTGCAGAGGTGAAGTGGAGGCATCGGAGAGGGCAAACGAACCTCCAGAGATCCCGGCTACCCAACTCATCGAACACCAGCTGCCCAGCGTGTGGCAGAGTCGGCAGATCACACGTTGGATTAATCAGCGATCTCACTGAACTGGAGTGAATTGAATCATCCTCGATCCGGAGGGACTGTCTAAGAAGATTTCCCCCAGGGGTGACACGCAATTATTAAATTGTAACTTTAGAGATTGAGGGAACAAATTCCCTCTTTCAGACAGGAAGTCGCTGGGTATAACGCTGTGGAGTGCGTATGCAGACTGACAGGGAGTGCTTCTCCAGCTGCCGGAGTAACACCAGGGCCTGAGCTCAGTGGGACAGATTCTCCTGTGAAAATGTTGTGAGGTTAACACTCATCGTTGTTAAAGTGTAAACACAACAGCAACTCCCAGAGACCAAACAACACCCTGTTAAACATGGAGAAATCACAGACCAAACAACGCCCTGTTAGACATAGAGAAATCACAGACCACACAACCACCCTGTTAGACATTGAGGAATCACAGACCACACAACCAGCCTGTTAGACATGGAGAAATCACAGACCGCACAACACCCTGTTAAACATGGAGAAATCACAGACCACACAACCACCCTGTTAAACATGGAGAAATCACAGACCACACAACGCCCTGTTAAACATGGAGAAATCACAGACCACACAACGCCCTGTTAAACATAGAGAAATCACAGACCACACAACCACCCTGTTAGACATAGAGAAATCACAGACCACACAACGCCCTGTTAAACATGGAGAAATCACAGACCAAACAACGCCCTGTTAAACATGGAGAAATCACAGACCACACAATGACCTGTTAAACATGGAGAAATCACAGACCATCAACGCCCTGTTAAACACGGAGAAATCACAGACCAACCAACGCCCTGTTAAACATGGAGAAATCACAGACCAAACAACGCCCTGTTAAACATGGAGAAATCACAGACCACACAACGTCCTGTTAAACATGGAGAAATCACAGACCACACAACACCCTGTTAAACATGGAGAAATCACAGACCACACAACGACCCTGTTAAACATGGAGAAATCACTGACGACACAACCAGCCTGTTAGACATGGAGAAATCACAGACCACACAACATCCTGTTAAACATGGAGAAATCACAGACCAAACAACGTCCTGTTAAACATGGAGAAATCACAGACCACACAACGCCCTGTTAAACATGGAGAAATCACAGACCACACAACGTCCTGTTAAACATGGAGAAATCACAGACCACACAACGCCCTGTTAAACATGGAGAAATCACAGACCACACAACGACCCTGTTAAACATGGAGAAATCACTGACGACACAACCAGCCTGTTAGACATGGAGAAATCACAGACCACACAACCAGCCTGTTAGACATGGAGAAATCACAGACCACACAACACCCTGTTAGACATGGAGAAATCGCAGACCACACAACCACCCTGTTAAACATGGAGAAATCACAGACCACACAACGCCCTGTTAGACATGGAGAAATCACAGACCACACAACCACCCTGTTAAACATGGAGAAATCACAGACCACACAATGCCCTATTAAACATGGAGAAATCACAGACCACACAGCGCCCTGTTAAACATGGAGAAATCACTGACCACACAACCAGCCTGTTAGACATGGAGAAATCACTGACCACACAACCAGCCTGTTAGACATGGAGAAATCACAGACCACACAACGCCCTGTTAAACATGGAGAAATCACAGACCACACCACACCCTGTTAAACATGGAGAAATCAAAGACCACACAACGCCCTGTTAAACATGGAGAAATCACAGACCACACAACACCCTGTTAAACATGGAGAAATCACAGACTACATAACGCCCTGTTAAACATGGCGAAATCACAGACCACACAACCACCCTGTTAAACATGGAGAAATCACAGACCACACAACCACCTTGTTAAACATGGAGAAATCACAGACCACACAACCACCTTGTTAAACATGGAGAAATCACAGACCACACAACGCCCTGTTAGACATGGAGAAATCACAGACCACACGACGCCCTGTTAAACATGGAGAAATCAAAGACCACACAACGCCCTGTTAAACATGGAGAAATCACAGACCACACCACGCCCTGTTAAACATGGAGAAATCACAGACTACATAATGCCCTGTTAAACATGGAGAAATCACAGACCACACAACCACCCTGTTAAACATGGAGAAATCACAGACCACACAACCACCTTGTTAAACATGGAGAAATCACAGACCACACAACCACCTTGTTAAACATGGAGAAATCACAGACCACACAACGCCCTGTTAAACATGGAGAAATCACAGACCACACCACGCCCTGTTAAACATGGAGAAATCACAGACTACATAATGCCCTGTTAAACATGGAGAAATCACAGACCACACAACACCCTGTTAAACATGGAGAAATCACAGACCACACAATGACCCTGTTAAACATGGAGAAATCACTGACGACACAACCAGCCTGTTAGACATGGAGAAATCACAGACCACACAACATCCTGTTAAACATGGAGAAATCACAGACCAAACAACGTCCTGTTAAACATGGAGAAATCACAGACCACACAACGCCCTGTTAAACATGGAGAAATCACAGACCACACAACGTCCTGTTAAACATGGAGAAATCACAGACCACACAACGCCCTGTTAAACATGGAGAAATCACAGACCACACAACGACCCTGTTAAACATGGAGAAATCACTGACGACACAACCAGCCTGTTAGACATGGAGAAATCACAGACCACACAACCAGCCTGTTAGACATGGAGAAATCACAGACCACACAACACCCTGTTAGACATGGAGAAATCGCAGACCACACAACCACCCTGTTAAACATGGAGAAATCACAGACCACACAACGCCCTGTTAGACATGGAGAAATCACAGACCACACAACCACCCTGTTAAACATGGAGAAATCACAGACCACACAATGCCCTATTAAACATGGAGAAATCACAGACCACACAGCGCCCTGTTAAACATGGAGAAATCACTGACCACACAACCAGCCTGTTAGACATGGAGAAATCACTGACCACACAACCAGCCTGTTAGACATGGAGAAATCACAGACCACACAACGCCCTGTTAAACATGGAGAAATCACAGACCACACCACACCCTGTTAAACATGGAGAAATCAAAGACCACACAACGCCCTGTTAAACATGGAGAAATCACAGACCACACAACACCCTGTTAAACATGGAGAAATCACAGACTACATAACGCCCTGTTAAACATGGCGAAATCACAGACCACACAACCACCCTGTTAAACATGGAGAAATCACAGACCACACAACCACCTTGTTAAACATGGAGAAATCACAGACCACACAACCACCTTGTTAAACATGGAGAAATCACAGACCACACAACGCCCTGTTAGACATGGAGAAATCAAAGACCACACAACGCCCTGTTAAACATGGAGAAATCACAGACCACACCACGCCCTGTTAAACATGGAGAAATCACAGACTACATAATGCCCTGTTAAACATGGAGAAATCACAGACCACACAACCACCCTGTTAAACATGGAGAAATCACAGACCACACAACCACCTTGTTAAACATGGAGAAATCACAGACCACACAACCACCTTGTTAAACATGGAGAAATCACAGACCACACAACGCCCTGTTAGACATGGAGAAATCACAGACCACATGACGCCCTGTTAAACATGGAGAAATCACAGACCACACAACGCCCTGTTAAACATGGAGAAATCACAGACCACACAACGCCCTGTTAAACATGGAGAAATCACAGACCACACAATGCCCTGTTAATCATGGAGAAATCACAGACCACACAATGACCCTGTTAAACATGGAGAAATCACAGATCACACCACACCCTGTTAAACATGGAGAAATCACAGACCACACAACCACCCTGTTAAACATGGAGAAATCACAGACCACACAACCACCCTGTTAAACATGGAGAAATCACAGACCACACAACCACCTTGTTAAACATGGAGAAATCACAGACCACACAACGCCCTGTTAAACATGGAGAAATCACAGACCACACAACACCCTGTTAAACATAGAGAAATCACAGACCACACAACACCCTGTTAAACGTGAAGAAATCACCGACTTGCTGTGCGAGTTACATACATGCCTACGTACAATATACGAATTAGGAGCAGTAGGCCATTCAGCCCCTCGAGCCTTCTCTGCCATTTGAATAGATCTCATTGTGGCCTCAACTCCACTTTCCTGTCTATCCCCATTGATCCCTATCTAACTCTGCCTTAAAAATATTCAATGTCCCAGCATCCACCGGGGAAGAGAGTTCCCCAGACCAATGACCCTCCGAGAGATAACATTTCTCCTCATCTCTGTCTTAAATGGGAGACCCTTTATTTTTAAGCTGTGCCCCCTGGTTCTAGTCTCTCCCACAAGAGGAAACATCCTGTCAGCATCCACCCTCTCAAGTCCCTGTCAACATCTTGTACGTTTTAATAAGATCATCCCTCATTCTTCTAAATTCCAATGGATACAGGCCCAACCTTTCCTCATGAGATAATCCCCCTCATCCCAGGAATCAGTCCAGTGAATCTTCTTTGAACAGCTTCCAATGCAATTATATCCTTTCTTAAGTATGGAGGCCAAAACTGTACGCAGTATTCCAGATGTGGTCTCACCAATACCCCATAAAACTGTAGCAAAACATCCTTACTTTTACATTCCACTCTCTTTGCAATAAACTACAACATTCTGAATCACTTGCTGCCCCTGCATACTAACTTGTCCGGATTCATCCACCAGGTCACTCGCTGGGGCAGACATGCTAGGCCAAGTGGCCCCTTTCTGTGCCGTAACTTTCTATGATTCTATGACACCCAGATTCCTTTGTACTGCACAGTTCTGCAATCTCTCTCCATTAACTACTTTTCTATTCTTCCTGCCAAAGCGGGCAAGTTCACACTTTCCCACGTTATACTCCATCCGCCACATTTTCTTGCCCACTCACTTAACCCGATGATATCCCTTTGCAGACTCCGATGTCCTCTTCACAACTTACTTCCCTCCCTACCTTGGTGTCATCAGCACATTTAGCAACCATACCTGCAGCCCCTTCATCCAAATCATTGATATAGATCGTGAACAGTTGCGGCCCCAGCATTGGTCTCTGTGGCACTGTACTCATGGTATTGCCAACCTGAAAATGACCCATCTATCCCTCCTCTCTGTTTCCTGCTAGCTAACCAAACCTCTATCCATGCTAATATGTTACGCCCTACACCATGTGATTTTATTTTGTGGAACTGCCCTGCCTCTCCACCAGTTGTCTACACTGCCGACACTGACAGACTGAACATTGAAATTTATGTCAGAGTGTGAATTCCTACCCCACTGAAGACGCCGGAGAAAGTTAATTAGCACCGGTGCATTCAGTGGAAGCGAGGTTTCTAACAGTGCATTGGGTATTATTGAAAAGTGAGCCTTCCTGTCAAAGCTTTTCATCTCGCACTCATCAGGGCAAACACAAGAATGCCAAATTTCAAACTATCACAACAATTTATACTATCGGAGAAAAGGGCACTGATTGGTTTGCAAGCTGACTCTGATTGGCTGAGGCACTGACATGGAGAAAACAATGGGAAACTAAAGTCTCCCCAAGCTCCCGGGTAATTCAAGAAAAGGCGCAGGGCTTGAACATATTCCTTTTGTTTGCAGAGAATGGGTCCCTGTGCATGAATGGATGCCATGGAGGCAAAATGAAAAGCTTTGGCACAAGTCTCTCTTTTCAATAATATTCAAGTTCAGTACTGGCAAGTGACAGTGCATTAAGTCTTAATTGCTGCAGTGCAACCTCTCTGGCCCTGAAAATTAACTTTTACAACAATGGCGTCTCACTCATTCAGGTTTTAATTATTGCTGGAGATTTAGAAATTAATAAAAATAAGTACTTTCTTTTTCTCTCTGTTGATCCCTCCTTTCCTTTCCTCCCTTTATTTTGAGATGTACATTGTTGTTTGCAGTGTTCAGGCAGGTCCCGGGTCTTGTCGAGAGAGTCATGCCTTTTGGTTTTGATGTAGGTTCCAGTGTAATTCCCCATGGAAGGGTCTTCACCATGTGACGTGAACTGGCGATTGGTCTGTTGGCCACCAGCAGCAGAACCCGTCCTGTTAATCCTTTCACCCCCTCTTCTTGAGATGTCTTTCAGCAATTGTACAGGGCCTTGGTGAGACCTCACCTGGAGAATTGTGTGCAGCTTTGGCCTCCTTATCTAAGAAAGGATGTGCTTGCCATTGAGGGAGTGCAATGAAGGTTCACCTGACTAAACTCTGGGATGATAGGATTGATTTATGAGGAGAGATTGAGGAAACTGGGCCTGTATTCTCTAGATTCTTTAGAGGAATGAGAGGTGATCTCATTGGAACTTACAAAATTCTTACTCTGCTCGACAGGGTAGATGAAGGAAGGATGTTTCCTCTGGCTTGGGGGTGTCTAGAACCAGGGGACACAGTCTCAGAAGATGGGGTAGGCCATTTAAGGAATTTCTTCACTCAGCGGATGGTGAATCTTTGGAACTCTCTACCCCAGAGGAAGCTCAATCATTGAGCATGTTCAAGACAGAAACTGATAGATTTCTGTAGACCAATAACATCAAGGGATGTGTAGATAGCGCGGGAAAGTGGCATTGAGGTAAATGAACAGCTGTGATCTAATTGAAGGGTGGAACAGGCTCGATGGGCCGAGTGGCCTACTCCTGTGCCTATGTTCCTATGTTCCTCTTCGCTTGTAGCCCCCACTCTGTAAGGCAAGGCCTGGGCCAGACTCTGAAGCCCAGGGTTTGATCAGATAGTGGAACAGTTGAAGCGACTCTTTGACTTAAAGGCTTCCCAGGCTCCTGGGTAATTCAAAAAAAAGCTGCAAGGCTTGAACATATTCCTTTAGTTTGCAGAGATCGGATCCCCGCCTATGAATGTAAGTCTCCATGGCAACACCTTGGCAATCAGAATTGCCTGGCCAACCAACCGACCAATCAGAAACCAATTCTCCTGTAGTGTAGAAATGTTCTGATGGTTTGAAATTTGCCGGTCTCTGATGGGAGTGAGAGTGAATCTCCGAATGGCCTCAGGTATGTAGCCCAGGAAGCTCGCTGGTAGCTTTCCTACACGATGCACAGCTCCTTACGCCTGGAACAACACCAGGGATAGCAGGAGCGGCGACTGAGTGGCCTGTAATTGGCCGTTTAAGGGCTGCAATTGGCCCAGGGGATGGCAAAGCCGATCTCTGCTTTAATTCGGAGAGGGGGGTCGGGGTAGGGGAGTTGGGGAGGTGACAGCTTCTTCCCCCTGCCCCTTCCCACCCGATTATACAGGCGGCACCCCCACCCCCACCCCCACCCCCACCTCCCAGCCTGCCCAGGTGAGTTTGGGGGGGATTTAATTTCTGCCCAAATTCTCTGCTTTTAATTCAACTCCCCGAGAAATAACCAACCCCAAGGGCCAAACTGAGCAGCAGCACTACTTTCTACTGATTTGTGTATTTGTTCATCTAATTCTCCCCATTTAAGTTCTTACTTTCAAAGTATTGTTGACCTCCTTAGCAGCGCTCATAACATAGATCCCCAGGGACCCCACTACCCTCCTTCAGCCTGAATGCTCACCCCTTCCTTCCCACTCTCTGTCTTTTGTCCTGAATCTAACTAGCAATCCAATCTGCCACTTGTCCCCTGACCCCACACTCTCTGAACTTATTCATTAATCTATTATGTGGCAGCTTATTAAAGAGCCTTCATAAATCTAGATAGATAACATCTACTGTGTCGCCCTTGTCTACTCTCTTGGAAACAGCAGCAGTATGATACAGAGATGGGGAGCAAGGGAGGGGAGGAACAATCTTGATGTCAATGCATTGGAAGCAGTTCAGAGAAGGTTGACCAGACTAATAGCTGGAATGGGAGGGTTGGCTTATGAGGAAAGGTTGGGCAGGTTAGACTCGTATCCACTGGAGTTTAGAAGAGTAAGAGGTGGCTTAATTGAAGCCTTTAAGATCCTGAGGGGTCTTGACAGGGTGGATGTGATTCCTCTTGTGGGAGAATCTAGAACTAGGGGTCACTGTTTAAAAATAAGGCGTCGCTCATTTAAGACAGAGATGAGGAGAAATGTCTCCTCTCAGAGGGTGGTCAATCTTTGGAACTCTCTCCCTCAACAAGCGGTGGGAGCAGAGACTTTGAATATTTTTAAGGCCGACCTGGATAGATTCTTCATTAACAAGGGGGTGAAAGGTTATCAGGGGTTGGCAGGAATGTGGGGTTGAGGTTACATTCAGGTCAGCCACGATCTAATTGAATGATGGAGCAGGCTCGAGGGGCTGAGTGGCCTCTCCTGCTCCTAATTGGTATGTTTGTCTGACTTTTTGAGCAGATTTCCATTTCTTTGTGTTGGCCGCCTGTAAGGTAACTAATTTCAGTTGAGTGTTCCAAAGAACACACCAGCTGTACCTGTGCCAGGAATCTGGAACCTGCACTGCAGGAGAGAATTCTTTATAAAATGACATGGCCTGTTAACCACTTCAGTGCTGAATGTCCCTGACTTCTCTGCAGAAAGACCCGATTGCGAGGTTGGTTCCTGTGGTTTTTCTAGGGGCTCGTAGAGAATGGGTAAAGAGCAGCTCGCCCCTTCCAGTTTCTCACTCAATCTGATGCTTCTCCATCCTGTCATCTGTCAGACTCACCTCTCCACCAGATCCAAAAGGTTCTGTAGCAGTTTGTGGAAGTCTAGGCCCTTTATACAGAAAATAGCTTTTCCATCACTTCTTTTGGAACTTGAATCTTCACGGGTCTGTAACCAAACTCAGAATCGCACAATGGTTAGAGGTTAGAACGAGACCAGTCAGCGCTTAGTGTCTGCACCGGATTTCCGTAAGATTGACTGCAATTTACTGACCGTTGCTCTGCCACCCAATGGCACTCTACATGCCGCACTGTCAGAGGGTCAGTACTGAGGGAGTGCTGCACTGTCAGAGGGTCAGTACTGAGGGAGTGCCGCACTGTCAGAGGGTCAGTACTGAGTGAGTGCCGCACTGTCAGAGGGTCAGTACTGAGGGAGTGCTGCACTGTCAGAGGGTCAGTACTGAGGGAGTGCCGCACTGTCAGAGGGTCAGTACTGAGGGAGTGCTGCACTGTCAGAGGGTCAGTACAGAGGGAGTGCTGCACTGTCAGAGGATCAGTACTGAGGGAGTGCTGCAGTGTCAGAGGGTCAGTACTGAGGGAGTGCTGCACTGTCAGAGGGTCAGTACTGAGGGAGTGCTGCACTGTCAGAGGGTCAGTACTGAGGGAGTGCTGCACTGTCAGAGGGTCAGTACTGAGGGAGTGCTGCACTGTCAGAGGGTCAGTACTGAGGGAGCGCTGCACTGTCAGAGGGTCAGTACTGAGGGAGTGCTGCACTGTCAGAGGGTCAGTACTGAGGGAGTGCTGTACTGTCAGAGGGTCAGCACTGGGAGAGTGCTGCACTGTCAGAGGGTCAGTACTGAGGGAGAGCTGCACTGTCAGAGGGTCAGTACTGAGGGAGTGCCGCACTGTCAGAAGGTCAGTACTGAGGGAGTGTCGCACTGTCAGAGGGTCAGTACTGAGGGAGTGCTGCACTGTCAGAGGGTCAGTACTGAGGGAGTGCTGCACTGTCGGAGGGTCAGTACTGAGGGAGTGCCGCACTGTCAGAGGGTCAGTACTGAGGGAGTGCTGCACTGTCGGAGGGTCAGTACTGAGGGAGTGCTGCACTGTCAGAGGGTCAGTACTGAGGGAGTGCTGCACTGTCAGAGGGTCAGTACTGAGGGAGTGCCGCACTGTCAGAGGGTCAGTACTGAGGGAGTGCTGCACTGTCAGAGGGTCAGTACTGAGGGAGTGCTGCAGTGTCAGAGGGTCAGTACTGAGGGAGTGCTGCACTGTCAGAGGGTCAGTACTGAGGGAGTGCTGCAGTGTCAGAGGGTCAGTACTGAGGGAGTGCTGCACTGTCAGAGGGTCAGTACTGAGGGAGTGCTGCACTGTCAGAGGGTCAGTACTGAGGGAGTGCTGCACTGTCAGAGGGTCAGTACTGAGGGAGTGCTGCACTGTCAGAGGGTCAGTACTGAGGGAGTGCCGCACTGTCAGAGGGTCAGTGCTGAGGGAGTGCTGCACTGTCAGAGGGTCAGTACTGAGGGAGTGCCGCACTGTCAGAGGGTCAGTGCTGAGGGAGTGCTGCACTGTCAGAGGGTCAGTACTGAGGGAGTGCCGCACTGTCAGAGGGTCAGTACTGAGGGAGTGCCGCACTGTCAGAGGGTCAGTACTGAGGGAGTGCTGCACTGTCAGAGGATCAGTACTGAGGGAGTGCCGCACTGTCAGGGGGTCAGTACTGAGGGAGTGCCGCACTGTCAGAGGGTCAGTACTGAGGGAGTGCTGCACTGTCAGAGGGTCAGTACTGAGGGAGTGCTGCAGTGTCAGAGGGTCAGTACTGAGGGAGTGCTGCACTGTCAGAGGGTCAGTACTGAGGGAGTGCTGCACTGTCAGAGGGTCAGTACAGAGGGAGTGCTGCACTGTCAGAGGATCAGTACTGAGGGAGTGCTGCAGTGTCAGAGGGTCAGTACTGAGGGAGTGCTGCACTGTCAGAGGGTCAGTACTGAGGGAGTGCTGCACTGTCAGAGGGTCAGTACTGAGGGAGTGCTGCACTGTCAGAGGGTCAGTACTGAGGGAGTGCTGCACTGTCAGAGGGTCAGTACTGAGGGAGCGCTGCACTGTCAGAGGGTCAGTACTGAGGGAGTGCTGCACTGTCAGAGGGTCAGTACTGAGGGAGTGCTGTACTGTCAGAGGGTCAGCACTGGGAGAGTGCTGCACTGTCAGAGGGTCAGTACTGAGGGAGAGCTGCACTGTCAGAGGGTCAGTACTGAGGGAGTGCCGCACTGTCAGAAGGTCAGTACTGAGGGAGTGCTGCACTGTCAGAGGGTCAGTACTGAGGGAGTGCTGCACTGTCGGAGGGTCAGTACTGAGGGAGTGCTGCACTGTCAGAGGGTCAGCACTGAGGGAGTGCTGCACTGTCAGAGGGTCAGTACTGAGGGAGTGCCGCACTGTCAGAGGGTCAGTACTGAGGGAGTGCTGCACTGTCGGAGGGTCAGTACTGAGGGAGTGCTGCACTGTCAGAGGGTCAGCACTGAGGGAGTGCTGCACTGTCAGAGGGTCAGTACTGAGGGAGTGCCGCACTGTCAGAGGGTCAGTACTGCTTCAGCGACATGTCTCCCTTTTCAGTGACCCTTACTACCGAGTGACCACGGGTTAATTCTATACAACCCTGCCAGTCCAATAGTAGAGTGACGATGAGATCAGTTCTCCTTCTGAAGAGTGATTTTTCACCACGTTAACCGAGATGTGTTCATCCCTTTGCCTTAGTGGGCAGGCTCACCAGACTGCTCCTGGGATTAGGATGTTGCTCTATGATTGAATAGACTAGGCTTATATTCCCTGGAGTTCAGACGAGTGTGAGGTGACTTCACTGAAAGAAATCAAATTCGGAGAGGGTTTGACATGGAGAGGTTGCTTGTGAATCTAGAAAACAGGGGCACAGTCTCAGGATAAGGGGCTGATCATTTTGGCACTGAGATGAGGAGAAATTATTTCACCCAAAGGGTTTGTGAACCTTTGGAATTCTCTACCCCAGAGGGTCGTGGATGCCCCATCGTCGAATACATTTCAGGCCGGGATAGACAGGTCTTTGGTCTCTCAGAGAATCAGGGGAGTGGGCGGGAAAGTGGGGCTGAGTGTCGAAGATCAGCCATGGCTCTAGTGAATGATGAAGCAGACCGGATGGGCTGAATGGTCTACTCAAGCGAGTGTCGGCCAGTTTTTTTGTGAATCGAGGGGGTCTGCCTTGCTTGTGGGGTTTGTGTGACAGTGACTGAGAGAACACAGGACCAGAGCTCTGTCCTGACATTAACAGTCGACATTACACAAACCTGTTACCCAGCACTTTAACATCTAGCGATGCAGGAAGAGGAGGAGGCCATTCGGCCCCTCAGTCCTGTACTACCATTCAATTGGATCATCACTATATTGATGGGTTATTAAATGGTCCTCTCCTGACTTGACAAGAGGGATGTTGCATTGTTTGTTAATGCTGAGAAAATGATTTGGCCATTTGGGATATTTGTGTCGGTATTTACACGGTGTTAATCAGTCAGTGTGCCTAACTCTTTGCCAAGATCTGACTGTGGGTAACAGATGTTACCTTTTCTGTATTTTTTTAGATCAAAATGGCCAGGAATTCCAAAGCCTCTACACAAATATTGTCATGAACTCTTCAATCACAGGAAATGATTCCTCTTCAAGAACTAAGAACATTCTGGGTGCATTTGTGTTTCAAATGACACTGTCGCTTAAAGGGTTAAATCAGGACTCTGGCTGCTATTCCTGGAATTAAACATCCTCATACAAGAAAAGGTAATTAAGCAGCTGTAAACCTCCAGTCCCTGGTGGGCGGGCTGTTTACAAAAGGGGTCACATGGTGGTTAATGGTTCTGAAAAAAAACCATGCCTGAAAAAACTGTGTTTAAAAATAGGTTTTGGTTTTGGTTTTGGTTTGAGAAAAGGACCAACTGCTTGTGAAAGGAAGACAGCAGCCTTTTGCAGCCCAGAGCCGGTCCTCAGTCAGAAGTGAATATAAGCTGCTTTGAAGTTGCTCTACGTGCTGGAATAGAGTACCTGCAAGTGTTCCTCAATTCCCCCAGAGTCATCGACTGTTTCGTGGATCAGAGCTGAGAGACCAATCCTATAACTGGGCACCATTTCAAGGACTCTCCACCATCCTTCCTTTTCCCTGGAACCATTTACTTTTCACCTTTGACAGAGTTCCTATCTTTTTATTTTATTTTGTTGTTGGTATGTGAGTGTGTGTGTGTGCGCACAAGCATGTGTGTGCATGTGCATGTGTGTGTCTGTGTGTGTGCACCTGTGTCTGTGTGTGTGTCTGTGTCTGTGTGTGTGTGCGTGTGTCTGAGTGTGTCTGTGTGTGTGTGTGTGTCTGAGTGTGTCTGTGTCTGTGTGTGTGTGTGTGTATGTGTCTGAGTGTGTCTGTGTCGGTGTCTGTGTGTGCACATGTGCACGTGTGTGTCTGTATGTGTGCGCCTGTGTCTGTGTGTGTGTCTGTGTCTGTGTGTTTGTGTGTGTGTGTGTGTGTGTCTGTGTCTGTGTGTGTGTGTGTGTGTGTGAGTGTGTCTCTGTCTGTGTGTGTGCCTGTGTGTGTGAGTGTGTCTGAGTGTGTCTGTGTGTGTGTGTGTGAGTTAATGTACCTTGAAACAGTAATTAGTGTATTTACATATTCTGTACTGTATGTTAATAAGCTTTGCCTTTCTATACGACAAGACTGGCTTTATAATAAGCTAATAAGTTTGTTGTTTATTGAAAGAAGCCTGGTTAATCTCTTTTATCCTGGGTAACAGTAAGGGTGGTAAACGTTGGGCCATTTTGGTGAGTGAATCAAACTGTTTGATGAATAATGGGACCTTGGAGCAGTGGGACTGAATTAACAGCACACTCCTCCCATCCTGGCTGTAACAGGGTCAATAAACCTTCTCTTGGCTGTCCTGTTATTATAATGATGTAATACTTATTTACTGTGCAAGACACAAAACACAAGGCATAACACTATAAGATGTAGGAGCAGGAGTAGGCCATTCGGCCCATCGAGTCTGCTCTGCCATTCAATGAGATCATGGCTGATCTGATAATCCTCAACTCCACTTTCCTGCCTTTTCCCCATAACCCTTGATTCCCTGACTGATTAAAAATCTGTCTATCTCAGCCTTATATATACTTAATGACCCAACCTCTACAACCCTCTGCGGTAGAGAATTCCACAGATTCACTACCCTCTGAGAGAAGAAATTCCTCCTTATCTCTGTCTTAAATGGGTGACCCCTTACTCTGAGATTATGCCTTCTGGTCCTAGACTCTCCCACAAGGAGAAACAACCTCTCAGCATCTACCCTGTTCAAGCCCCCTAAGAATCTTATATGTTTCAATAAGGTCGCCTCTCATTCTTCTAAACTCCAATGAGTACAGGCCCGACCTACTCAACCTCTCCTCATAAGAAAATCCCTCCATACCCGGGATCAACCTAGTGAACATACTCTGGACTGCCTCTAATGCCAGTATATCTTTCCTTAGATAAAGGGACCAAAACTGTTCACAGTATTCTAGATGTGGTCTAACTAGTGCCTTGTATAGTTTTAGCAAGACTTCCCTATTTTTATACTCCATTCCCTTTGAAATAAAGCCCAACATTCCATTTGCCTTCCCTATTACCTGTTGAACTTGTATGTTAGCTTAGCTTTTTGGGATTCATGCACAAGGATCCCCAAATCCCTCTGCGCTGCAGCTTTCTGCAGCCTTTCTCCATTTAAATAATATTCAGTTCCTCTATTCTTCCTGCCAAAGTGCGTAACCTCACATTTTCCCACATTGTATTCCATCTGCCAAGTTTTTTTCCCACTCACTTAACCTGTCTATATCCCTCTGTAGACTCTCTGTGTCATCCTCACCACTTGCCCTCCCACCTATTTTTGTGTCATCCGCAAACTTGGCTATAGTACATTCATTTCCCTCATCCAAATCGTTAATATATATTGTAAATAATTGTGGCCCCAGCACTGATCCCTATGACACTCCACTAGTTACAGGTTGCCATTCTGTCTGCCTTCTATTAGTTAGCCAATCCTCTATCCATGCTAATATACCACCCCCAACACCATGGGCTCTTTTCTTATGAAGTAGTCTTATGTGTGGTACCTTATCAAACGCCTTTTGGAAATCCAAATATATTACATCTACTGGTTCCCCTTTATCTATCCTGTTAGTTACCTCCTCAAAGAATTCTAATAAATTTGTCAGGCATGATTTCCTCTTCATGAAGCCATGCTGACTCTGCTTGATTAGATTATGTATTTCTAAATGCTCTGCTATTACATCCTTTATAATAGACTCCAACATTTTCCCATTGAAGAATGTCAAGTTAACTGGCCTATAGTTACCTGTTTTTTGTCTCCCTCCCTTTTTGAATAAGGGTGTTACATTGGCAGTTTTCCAATCTTCTGGGACTTTTCCAGAATCTAAGGATTCTTGGAAGATTACCACCAGTGAATCCACTATCTCTGTAGCTACTTCCTTTAATATCCTAGGATGCAACCCATCAGGTCCAGGTGACTTACCAGCTTTTAGCCCCATTAGTTTCCCTAGTGCTTTTTCTCTAGTGATAATTATTGTATATATTACCTCCCCCAATGTGTCCCTTGATTATTTAGTATTTTTGGAATTCTATTAGTGTCTTCTACTGTAAAGACTGATGCAAAATATTTATTCAACTCCTCTGCCATTTCCTGATTCCCCATTATTATTTCCCCAGCTTCATTCTCTAAAGGGCCTAAGTTCACTTTGGAATCTCTCTTCCTTTTTATATATTTAAAGAAGCTCTTACTGTCCCTTTTTATATTACTTGCGAGTTTACCCTCAAAGTTTATTTTCTCCCCCTTTATTACTTTTTTGCTCATCTTTTGTTGGTTTTTAAAATTTTCCCAATCCTCTGCCTTACCACTAATCTTTGCCACATTGTATGTTTTTTCTTTCAATTGATACTATCCTTAACTTCCTTGGTTAACTATGGTTGGGTTATCCCCTTCCTAGAACCCTCCTTCCCCACTGGGATATATCTTTGTTGTGAGTCATGAACTATTTTCTTAAATGTCTGCCATTGTTCATCAACTGTCTTTTCTGCTAAACTCCTTTCCCAGTTTCCCAGAGCCACCTCTGCCCTCAGTCCTTGTAATTTCCCTTATTTAAGTTTAACACAGTTGTTTCTGACCCAAGTTTCTCACTCTCAAACTGAATGCTAAATTCTACCAGGTTATGGTCACTGTTTCCTAGGGGATCTTTTACTCTGAGATCATTTATTAAACCTGCCTCATTACATATTACCAGATCCAAAATAGCCTGATCCCTGGTTGGATCAACAACATATTGTTCTAGGAAACTGTCCCAAATGCACCCTATGGCCAGAATGTTATGTTTGGCATGTGTGCCCGCCCAACATGCCCGAGCTTAATATACTGCGCGATAATTCATTCGGCAGGTGCGCGCCGGAGTTGGCTCCATGCCTGCCGCTAATTGAAAGTCCCATTAAGGCCATTAACAAGGTAATTAACTTGAAGTTTACGCTGCCTGTCCGACTTTTCCAATGTGGGAAAATGGCGGGAAGGCAAAAAGGCCAAGAGGCCTTTCCATTTTTTAGGAACCTCATCCACGAGGGGAATGAGGCTTCCTAAAGCTAATACACATTAAATAATAACTTTATTTTGAAATTAAAAACATGTCCCACCTGATGTGACGCAGTCACATGAGGGGACGTGTTTTATTAAATTGTTATTAATATTGTCTTTATTAATTTTTTTAGGAAGCGTCTCAATCTCCCCGAGGCACGGAGCCACCTCAGGGAGGTTGAAACGCTCTTTCCCGCGCATTAACGAACTGCTCGCTAGACCCGCTCTCCCTTCCCCCCCCACCGCCAGCACAGGTAGCGCTTCTCCCGCTCACGATCCACGCAGGGCGGCCTTTAATCGGCCCGTCCGCGTGAAATCGCGGAGTGGAGCCGATTGTGGGCGGTGGTCAGCTTCCCAATCACCCCTTCTCGCTCCCACCCAGCACACCCGACAAGGGAAAAATCCTGGCCTGTGAATTCTTGCCCGTGGCTACCTCTGCCAATTTGATTTTCCCAATCTACATGAAGGTTAAAGTCACCCACGATTAATGTACTGCCTTTTTTACATGCCCTCATTATCTCCTGATTTATTCCCTCTCTTACAGTATAGCTCCTGACAGGGGGCCTATAGTCTACTCCCACCAGTGTCTTCTTCCCCTTGTTATTTCTTACCTCCACCCATATGGATTCTACATCTTCCGATCCAAGATCCTTTCTTGCTATCGTACTGATTCCATCTCGTACTAACAAAGCTACCCCACCACCCTTTCCTTCCTGCCTGTCCTTTCAAAAAGTCACATACCCCTGAATATTTAGTTCCCAGCTTTGATCTCCTTGTAACTATGTCACCGTAATAGCTATAAGATCGTGCCCATTAACCTCTGTTTGTACAATTAATTCATTTATTTTGTTCCAAATACTATGTCCAACTGCAATTGCGCCAATAAGGGATCGGGTAAACATGTTGTGTGTTCATTTATTAAGACTAGGCACATGAAGACGGTTATACATTGGTGTGAAGCTTGAAGACATCAGAGCTGTGTGTATGTGCTCCGCTCAAAGCTGAAGTGAAACTAAGACTGGATCACATTATACATTTCCCTTCAACTAATGCCATGCCACTAGCTCTTAAAGACACATCACAACATCCCCCTTTCTTTTTAAAGATACTTTTCCCCCTTCCAACGAAATAAAACTATTTACAAGACATGATCATGTTTACTTACCATTACATGCGTGTATAGAACTGACGAGCCTATGGGACACTAAAGCATAGAGTTAATCTGCTGCTACACCTAGATCCTGTAAAGGTAACCTTATCTGGAGGTGTCTTTAATTCCTCACTGTGATCTGTGGGATTATTGGATGTTGTTCCTGGTTGCATTTAGGGATCTTGCCCTCGATGCACCAGGACTGCGTGATAGTTGAGCAGTTCGAATGGATCTGATTTGTCCTCGGTTATGCCTCATCATTACGCCTTTGTGTGTAATTATTTCATAGGAACTTGGTCCTGAACAATTCCTTGTCACCTGGGCTGGTTTCCACGTATCTTCTGTGGGATCCAAGATGTGAACTTGTTGTCCCAACAAGTGGTAATTCTATACTTGCATTTTTATTGTGCACATTGGCCATCTCCTCTTGTAGTTTTAAAAATTTCTCTCTAGTTTCTGAGAGAGTAGAATGGATAAGAGTAGGTAAACTGGTTTCCAAACATGAGCTCTGCCAATATTGGAATAGTTTCACTTAAAGACCTTGCCCTGAGATGTAACATTGCAATGTGTAGATCTTGCTTGGTCTGTCTATATCTGAGAATTAGGGATTTCACTGTGCAAATCATTCATTCAGCAAGGCCATTAGATCTAGGCTAATGAGGAAAAGAAGTAGTGTGATTGATATTCCACTTCTCACATATATCCTGAAACGGCTTACCAATAAATTGCAGATTGTTACCTGTAATGATCACTCTAGGTGCACCAAATAAACTGAAAATAGCATTTAGAGTGTGTGTGCCTGTTATGCTTGATGTATTGTGTAATTGTTGAATAATGGACTACTTGGTAAAGTAGTCAACGATGATAATGAAGATCGTGCCAAGGACTTGAAAGAGGTTGGATGAGTTTTTGGACCTAGGATGGCTTGGAACTTCATGCATAATCAATGGTTCTTTGTGTTGACTTGGTTTATGCTCTTGACATGCCTTGTACTTCTTGTCTGATTTATACCTACATGTGAGTCATGAAGTTGTTGAAGAATATCAACTTGCAAAGATTCCAGTATGATGATCTGCCTGCCTTTAAAAATGACTGCCCCGGAGATTCCTAGCTCACCCCGGTAAGGCCAAAATGGTCTCACGTGTTCTTGGACACGCTGCATTGAATCAAGCCATCCTTCAATGATGGTTTTCTACAGTTTCTGTAGTGTAGAATCTTTCGCTGTTTCTTCTTGTTGCTGCTGGCACTTGTGTTGCACATGATGTACCAGATCAATTTGGAGAACATCTTCAAGTTAACTTGTAGACCCAAGGATATATATTCTGTTTTTGCTGGGTTAGACAATCTGCTAAGTGTATCCGATGTGACCATCAAGTTACCTGACTTGTACCTAACCTCACAGTCATAACCTTGAATCTTTATGAAGAGACGTTGTGATCTTGGAGATGCACTGGTCAATGGTTTTAACCAATCATCTCCAGTAGCTTGTGGTCGGTCTCTAGCACAAATCCTATGCCAAATAGATAGGTATGAAGACACATGATTCCAAACACTAAAGCTAATATTTCCCACTCTGTTGGAGTAGTTGGATTGTGTTACAGAAAGAGATTTTGAAGCAGATGCAATGGGGTTGCCTTTTTGTAGGATGCATGTTCTAGCTAACGGATAGAAGAATTTTGCCCCCGCAAATCTCAGATTTAACTCTTCTAATGTGGGTATTTTGTAAGGACAATGTTTCAAAGCTGTGTTTAATCATCATGAATCAAGGCATGTTCTCTGTAATCTGTCCTTTATGATGCATGTAAGTGATCTGCACCAATCTGGGCTCTTATACCCTTCTAATGATGCTGTCTTTCTCCAATTTGTCTAGCTTAATCTTCAAATTGTCTTGTATGTGGATGCTGCACTTACGTGGTGGATCACAGAATCACAGGATCACAGAATCACAGGATCACAGAATCACAGGATCATAGAATCACACAGTGCAGAAGAGGCCCTTTGGCCCAACGAGTCTGCACCGACACATGAGAAACACCTGACCTACCTACCTAATCCCATTTACCAGCACTTGGCCCATAGCCTTGAATGTTATGACGTGCCAAGTGCTCATCCAGCTACTTTTTAAAGGATGTGAGACAACCCGACTCCACCACCCTCCCAGGCAGCGCATTCCAGACCGTCACCACCCTCTGCGTAAAAAAGTTTTTCCTCACATCCCCCCTAAACCTTGAACTTGTGTCCCCTCGTGACTGACCCTTCAACTAAGGGGAACAGCTGCTCCCTATCCACCCTGTCCATGCCCCTCGTAATCTTGTACATCTCGATCAGGTCGCCCCTCAGTCTTCTCTGCTCCAACGAAAACAACTCAAGTCTGTACAACCTCTCTTCATAATTTAAATGTTTCATCCCAGGCAACATCCTGGTGAATCTCCTCTGCACACCCTCCAGTGCAATCACATCCTTCCTATAATGTGGCGACCAGAACTGCACACAGTACTCCAGATGTGGCCTCACCAAGGTTCTATACAATTCCAACATGACCTCCCTACTTTTGTAATCTATACCTCGATTGATAAAGGCAAGTGTCCATATGCCTTTTTCACCACCCCACTAACATGCCCCTCCGCCTTCAGAGATCTATGGACACACACGCCAAGGTCCCTTTGTTCCTCAGAACTTCCTAGTGTCATGCTGTTCATTGAATATTTCCTTGTCAAATTACTCCTCCCAAAGTGTATCACCTTACACTTTTCATGGTTAAATTCCATCTGCCACTTATCTGCCCATTTGACCATCCCGTCTATATCTTCCTGTAGCCCAAGACACTCAACCTCACTGTTAACTACCTGGGCAATCTTTGTGTCATCCACAAACTTACTAATCCTACCCCCCATGACCATAGTCATCTATGTCATTTATATAAATGATGAATAATAGGGGACCCAGGACAGATCCCTGTGGTACGCCACTGGACACTGGCTTCCAGTCACTAAAACATCCTTCTGTCATCACCCTCTGTCTCCTACAATAAAGCCAATTTTGAACCCACCTTATCAAATTACCCTGTATCCCATGTACATTTGCCTTCTTTACAAGTCTCCCATGTGGGACCTTGTCAAAGGCTTTGCTAAAATCCATATAAACTACATCAACTGCACTACCCTCATCTACACACCTGGTCACCTCCTCAAAAAAATTCAATCAAATTTGTTAGGCATGACCTCCCTCTGACAAAGCCATGCTGATTATCCCTGATCAAACTGGATCAATTGACAGACTTGCATTCTCCTGCAAGTGTAATGTTGCAGCTCCCTTAAAACTACCAATTTTGTCAAAACATTCTGGATTTTTTGATGCTGGATCATGAACTGAGGCGACATGAACGGTATCTGAAGTTGATCTGCCTTGTGATGTCCGACTGATTCCATGGATTGTTACTGGTGTGAGGGCACGGCAAGCTGGTAGACCAACAATTACTAGGCCTTTAGCTTCCACAATTTAGAACATCTGTGACATTCAGGAGGATTGTTGTACTTGTACTCCAGGACTATTGATCCTGCAAATGGAATTAGTTTCACTGCAGTAGGTTTCATTATGACCCTCCACGTCTGTGGTTCCATATCTTTTAGAATCCGCAGAGGTAGTATGTTGCCACTTGCCCTTGTGTCAAGCTTGGCCAATAATGAATAGTTACCAACTTTCTTAGGACAGATAATTCGAATCTTGGCAAACACTTCAGACTGTGTGATGGTGTCTTTGTTCTCCATGAGATTGACGGTGTGAAACGTGTTCACAACTCTTCGTCCCATCATGCACATCATCATAATTTTCTGGTTTGTCAATCACCACATAAAAATGTTTCTGATGGGATACCAGATGGTCATTCCTATTGCTTGATGATACCTATTGTGTTTGGTCTGTTTGAATAAGTGTTCGGATCTTTGGAGGTGCATCAGCCTTTGCTCTTGTGCAATGGCCCTTTCTGCTTTGCAGAAGTGATGGAAATCTGGGCATTTCCTTGGTGCATGTAGAAGACCAGACCTTTTAAAATTTATTCAGGGAATGTGGGTATCACTGGCTGGGCCAGCATTTATTACCCATCCCTAGTTGTCCTTGAGGAGGTGGTGGTGAGCTGCCTTCTTGAGCCGCTGCAGTCCATGTGGTGTAGGTACACCCACAGCGCTGTTAGGGAGGGAGTTCCAGGATTTTGACCCAGTGACAGTGAAGGAACGGCGATATATTTCCAACTCAGGGTGGTGAGTGACTTGATGGAGAACTTCCAGGTGGTCGTGTTGCCATATGTTTGCTGCCCTTGTCCTTCTAGATGGTTGTGGTCGTAGGTTTGGAAGGTGTTGTTGAAGGAGCCTCAGTGAATTTCTGCAGTGCATCTTGTAGATGGTACACACTGCTGCTACTGTGCGTCGGTGGTGGAGGGAGTGAATGTTTGTGGTTGTGGTGCCAATCAAGCGGGGCTGCTTTGTCCTGGGTGGTGTTGAGCTTCTTGAGTGTTGTGGGAGCTGCACTCATTCAAGCAAGTGGGGAGTATTCCATCACACTCCTGACTTGTACCTTGCAGATGGTGGACAGGCTTTGGGGAGTCAGGAGGTGAGTTACTCACTGTAGGATTCCTAGCGTCTGACCTGCTCTTGTAGCCACAGTGTTTATATGGCTGGTCCAGTTCAGTTTCTGGTCAATGGTAACCCCCAGGATGTTGATAGTGGGGGATTCAGTGATGGTAATGCCATTGAATGTCAAAGGGTGATGGTTAGATTCTCTCTTGTTGGAGATGATCATTGCCTGACACTTGTGTGGTGTGAATGTTACTTGCCACTTGTCAGTCCAAGCCTGGATATTGTCCAGTCTTGCTGCATTTAGACATGGACTACTTCAGTATCTGAGGAGTCGCGAATGGTGCTGAACATTGTGCAATCATCAGCGAATATCCCTACTTCTGACCTTATGATGGAAGGAAGGTCATTGATGAAGCAGCTGAAGATGGTTGGGCCGAGGACACTACCCTGAGGAATTCCTGCAGTGATGTCCTGGAGCTGAGATGACTGACCTCCAACAACCACAACCATCTCCCTTTGTGCTAGGTATGACTCCAACCAACGGAGAGTTTCCCCCTGATTCCCATTGACTCCAGTTTTGCTAGGTCTCCTTGATGCCACACTCGGTCAAATACAGCCTTGATGTCAAGGGCAGTCACTCTCACCTCACCTCGGGAGTTCAGCTCTTTTGTCAATGTTTGAACCAAGGCTGTAATGAGATCAGGAGCTGGGTGGCCCTGGCGGAACCCAAACTGTGTGTCAGTGAGCAGGTTATTGCTAAGCAAGTGCCGCTTGATAGCACTGTTGATGACCCCTTCCATTTCTTTACTGATGACGGAGAGTAGACTGATGGGACGGTAATTGGCCGGGTTGGATTTGTCCTGCTTTTTGTGTACAGGACATACCTGGGCAATTTTCCACATAGCCGGGTAGATGCCAGTGTTGTAGCTGTACTGGAACAGCTTGGCTAGGGGCACGGCAAGTTCTGGAGCACAAGTCTTCAGTACTACTGCTGGAATATTGTCAGGGCCCATAGTCTTTGCAGTATCCAGTGTCTTCAGCTATTTCTCGATATCACGTGGAGTGAATTGAATTGGCTGAAGTCTGGCACCTGTGATGCTGGGGACCTCCGGAGGAGACCGAGATGGATCATCCACTCGGCACTTCTGGCTGTAGATTGTAGCAAATCCTTCAGCCTTATCTTTTGCACTAATGTGCTGGGCTCCCCCATCATTGAGGATGGGGATATTTGTGGAGCCTCCTCCTCCAGTGAGTTGTTTAATTGTCCACCACCATTCACGACTGGATGTGGCAGGACTGCAGAGCTTAGATCTGATCCGTTAGTTGTGGGATCGCTTAGCTCTGTCTATCACTTGCTGCTTATGCTGTTTGGCACGCAAGTAGTCCTGGGTTATAGCTTCACCAGGTTGACGCCTCATTTTTAGGTATGTCTGGTGCTGCTCCTGACATGCCCTCCTGCACTCTTCATTGAACCAGGGTTGATCCCCCGGCTTGATGGTAATGGTAGAGTGGGGGATATGCTGGGCCATGAGGTTACAGATTGTGTTCGAGTACAATTCTGCTGCTGCTGATGGTCCACAGCACCTCATGGATGCCCAGTCTTGAGTTGCTAGATCTGTTTGAAATCTATCCCATTTAGCACGGTGATAGTGCCACACAACACGATGGAGGGGATCCTCAATGTGAAGGTGGGACTTTGTCTCCACAAGGATTGTGTGGCGATCACTCCTACCGATACTGTCATGGACAGATGTATCTGCAGCAGGCAGGTTGGTGAGGATGAGGTCTAGTATGTTTTTCCCTCTTGTTGGTTCTCTCACCACCTGCCGCAGACCCAGTCTAGCAGCTATGTCCTTTAGGACTCAGCCAGCTCGGTCAGTGGTGGTGCTACCGAGCCACCATTGGTGATGGACATTGAGGTCCCCCACCCAGAGTACATTCTGCACCCTTACCACCCTCAGTGCTTCCTCCAAGTGGTGTTAAACATGGAGGAGGCACTGATTCATCAGCTGAGGGAGGATGGTATGTGGTAATCAGCAGGAGGTTTCCTTGCCCATGTTTGACCTGATGCCTTGAGGCTTCATGGGGTTGGAGTTGATGTTGAGGACTCCCAGGGCAACTCCCTCCCGACTATATCCTACTGCGTCGCCACCTCCGCTGGGTCTGTCCTGCCGGTGGGACGGGACATACCCAGGGATGGTGATGGTGGAGTCTGGGACATTATCTGTAAGGTGTGATTCCGTGAGGATGACTATGTCTGGCTGTTGCTTGTCTAGTCTGTGAGACAGCTCTCCCAGTTTTGGCACAAGCCCCCAGATGTGAGTAAGGGGGACTTTGCAGGGTTGACAGGGCTGAGTTTGCTGTTGTTGTTTCCGGTGCCTGGGTCAATGCCGGGTGGTCCGTCCGGTTTCATTCCTTTTTTGTGACTTTGTAGCCATTTGTTACAACTGAGTGTCTGGCTCGGACATTTCAGAGTCAACCACATTGCTGTGGGTCTGGAGTCACATGTAGGTCAGACCAGGTAAGGACAGCAGAATTTCTTCCTTAAAGGACATTGGTGAACCAGATGGGTTTTTATGACAATCAGCAATGGTTTCATGGTCATCATCAGACTTTTAATTCTAGAAAATTCTAGAATTCCAATTCCACCATCTGCCGTGGTGGGATTCATACCCGGGTCCCCAGAGCATTAACCTGGCTCTCTGGATTACTAGACCAGTGACAATACCACTACACCATCACATGTGTATGTGTGCTTCTGTCTTTGTCTTTGTGTGTCTATCTGTTTGTGTGTGTGCGTGTGTGTGTGTGTGCATCTGTCTATCTGTTTGTGTGTGTGCGTGTGTGTGTGTGCATCTGTGTCTATCTGTGTGTGTTTCTGTCTGGGTGTGCCTGTGTCTATCCTTTTCTGTGTGTGTGTGTGTGTGTGTGTGTGTTTGTGTTCGCATCTGTGTCTATCTGTGTGTGTTTCTGTCTGTGTGTGCCTGTGTCTATCTGTTTCTGTGTGTGTGTGTGTGTGTGTGCATCTGTGTCTATCTGTCTATCTGTGTGTGTGTGCATCTGTGTCTATCTGTGTGTGTTTCTGTCCGTGTGTGCTGTGTCTATCTGTTTGTGTGTGTGTGTGTCTGTGTATGTGTGCGTTTGTGTGTGTGTCTGTGTCTATCTGTGTGTGTTTTTGTCTGTGTGTGCATCTGTGTCTATCTGTGTGTGTTTCTGTCCGTGTGTTCCTGTGTCTATCTGTTTGTGTGTGTGTGTGTCTGTGTGTGTTTGTGTGTGTCTGTGTGTGTTTGTGTGTGTGTGTCTGTGTCTATCTGTGTGTGTTTGCATCTGTGTCTATCTGTGTGTGTTTTTGTCTGTGTGTGCATCTGTGTCTATCTGTTTTGTGTGTGTGCATCTGTGTCTATCTGTGTGTGTTTCTGTCCATGTGTGCCTGTGTCTATCTGTTTGTGGGTGTGTGTATGTGTGTGTTTGTGTGTGTGTCTGTGTGCATGGTTGTGTGTGTGTGTTTGTGTGTGTCTGTGTGCATGACTGTGTGTGTGTGTGTCTGTGTGCATGGCTGTGTGTGTGTGTTTGTGTGTGTCTGTGTGTGTTTGTGTGTGTGTGTCTGTGTGTGTTTGTGTGAGTGTGTCTGTGTGTGTTTGTGTGTGTCTGTGTGCACGGCTGTGTGTGTGTGTGTTTGTCTGTGTGTGTGTCTGTGTGCATGGCTGTATGTGTGTCTGTGTGTGTCTGTGTGCATGGCTGTGTGTGTGTGTGTGTGTTTCTGTGTGTCTGTGTGCATGGTTGTGTGTGTGTGTGTTTGTGTGTGTCTGTGTGCATGGCTGTGTGTGTGTGTGTGTCTGTGTGTGTGTCTGTGTGCATGGCTGTGTGTGTTTGTGTGTGTCTGTGTGCATGGCTGTGTGTGCGCGTGTGTGTTTGTGTGTGTCTGTGTGTGTGTCTGTGTGCATGGCTGTGTGTGTGTGTGTGTGTCTGTCTGTGTGTCTGTGTGCATGGCTGTGTGTGTTTGTGTGTGTCTGTGTGTGTTTGTGTGTGTGTGTGTGTGTGTTTCTGTGTGTCTGTGTGCATGGCTGTGTGTGTGTGTGTGTGTGTGTTTGTGTGTGTCTGTGTGTGTGTCTGTGTGCATGGCTGTGTGTGTGTGTGTGTCTGTGTGTGTGTCTGTGTGCATGGCTGTGTGTGTGTGTGTGTGTGTTTGTGTGTGTCTGTGTGCACGGCTGTGTGTGCGCATGTGTGTTTGTGTGTGTCTGTGTGCATGGCTGTGTGTGTGTGTGTGTGTGTTTGTGTGTGTCTGTGTGTGTTTGTGCGTGTCTGTGTGCATGGCTGTGTGTGTGTGTGTGTGTGTGTGTTTGTGTGTGTCTGTGTGTGTGTCTGTGTGCATGGCTGTATGTGTGTGTGTGTGTCTGTGTGCGTGTCTGTGTGCATGGCTGTGTGTGTGTGTGTGTGTGTTTGTGTGTGTCTGTGTGTGTGTCTGTGTGCATGGCTGTGTGTGTGTGTGTTTGTGTGTGTCTGTGTGTGTTTGTGTGTGTGTGTCTGTGTGTGTGTGTGTGTCTGTGCGTGTGTGTCTGTGCGTGTGTGTCTGTGTGTGTGTGTGTTTGTGTGTGTCTGTGTGCATGGCTGTGTGTGTGTTTGTGTGTGTCTGTGTGTGTTTGTGCGTGTGTGTCTGTGTGTGTGTGTGTCTGTGCGTGTGTGTCTGTGTGTGTGTGTTTGTGTGTGTTTGTGTGCATGGCTGTATGTGTGTGAGTTCTTAAAACCAGCTGTGCTGTGGACATTTGTAATCTGAGATGTGTTTTACTAGGATTGACCCCTTTTGTGTTGGCACAGTGACTGTTCTCTCCCCACTACCTGGCCTCTCCCAGGGGATCACTGTACTCCTTTAAATTACGCTGCTTCTTCTCTCTTGAAAGTGCAGTCTGATAGGAATTGGGAATTTCATGTGATGTCAAACATGTGTCCTTCTATTATTAAGTGGAATTCGAAACCCTGGAGCTGAGCAATACTGAGAGAGCTTGCTTAAAACGAGACTTCAGCTGCAGACTACCACTGTCTCTACCACCTAGCAGAACTAGGGCAGCAGATAGAAGCAGAGGCAGAGAGAGAAAGCATGGGCCCTGGTGCTGCACCTCTTCCCGAGCCCCTTATTCCACCCCACCAACCCCCCCCTTCTAACCCACTCCACAATCGTACAGGTAATTTTCCCCATTTCAAGATGCACCAATCAATTCACTAATCGCAGGAAAGTCCCAGTAAAGTGATGACGTCTATCATTGGCATCTGGTTTTACTTTAACAGCATTGTGTAATATTATTAATTTGACAGGAAAATATCCCGTTAGTTATTTATAACACGGTACAGACGATAATACTGATGTCAGTGACCACCTCCAGCTTCATTAACATGTTCTGCACATTGCTCCACATGGACCCGGTGACAGTAAATTCATATTTGGAGGAAATATTCAATACTTGCAACCCAGATCAACTGCACAAGATCTTTTCCGTTCTGTAAAAGAATTAGAAGACTTTCTTCTGCCTGGGTGCATGAGATAATTCAAGATAATTATTTCATAAACGTGCCGCAATTAGATTCTCTTTTATCAGTAATCTCACAGAGTAGAAAGATCAAATGACTCCTGAGCAACAAAGTGGAATGATTGAACAACAGAGGGTCTTCGCTCTAAGTGAGAAGCATTGGGGTCCTCAGCTGTCTCTGTGCAACACAACATTTAAGAGGCCAGAGGACAAGGACTGAATGGTTCACAATTGTATCTGTGTTTTCTTGTTCAGTGAGTCTGAAGACTATGCAGATTGCTGCTTCTCACTACAACACATTTTCAAAATCTCTATGCAGCACGACTTTATCATGATATTTCAATACCTCAAAGTACCCATGAAAGCACCAAGATTGAATGGGATAATAGGTAAGTAGACAAAAGGACAATATTTAAGTCAATGGAAAAGACTCTTGAGAATCATGTGCCATGTAAAACAGGTTACTGTTTCACTATGAGCCCGTTGCACACTCCTGACTTGACATTCTCACTCCACAACGCCCACTCACAGGAAACTTCCATTAAACAAAATCAAGAGGACTTTGGCCATGATTCCACTCTCTGTTTGAAAGATAAGTAGGGACGACAAAGGCCATCTCTCCCAGTTCACCTCATCCAACCAGAATCACATGCATATTGGGGGCAGGAGTAGGCCATTTGGTCACTTGTCAAGGGGGTTTAATAATGCCTATAATGTTATTGGAAATTATTTTAAAATAGAGTTTAGTGGTGTCTCTGTCTATGTGTCTGTGTGTGTGCGTGTGTGTGTGTGTGTGTGTGCGTGTGTGTGTGTGTGTGCATGTGTGTGTGTGTTTGTGTGTGTGTGTGTGTGTGTGTGTGCGTGCATGTGTGTGTGCGTGTGTGTGTGTGTGTGTGTGTGCATGTGTGCACGTGTGTGCGTGTGTGTGTGTGTCTGTGTGTGTGTGTGCGTGTGTCTTAATTGGATTAAAGCCAGCTGGGCGAGAGGATTTGCTATATAGAAGGGAAGTAGGTTTGAAATGGTAATTAGATAAACAGGGAAATAGACGGTGTAAAGGGGGCAATTTGTATTTTTAAATAGACCATTCACAAGAGCGGGTGAAATATTACACCTAACCAGGTGAAGCGCAGAAACAATGTGTTTATTTTTAAAAAAAGCTTACTAGTAAAGTGGGTATTATAAAAGAGTTTTATTGTTAGAAGATTTAAAGTTTTTAAAAAACCTAGTGACAATGAGAATTTGCATTCAAAGAGGAAAATATATATAAAAGAGAAGGCTGGTGGTAAAAGGAGGAGGGATTCCAAGATCCAAAGCCTCCAGCCTATAAGCCTCAGGTCTGTTGGCAAGGACACAGAGCTGAAAGAAACTCATTTTGAATGTGACTGCCCAGGATGTGCTTTGCCAGGGGTCTGTTTAAATCTGTGTGTTTTACTGTTGCCTTACTGGGGGGTCTAACTGAGAGTCCGATTAATTAGGGGATTTTTGTAGATATTATAGTAATAATTTTGTAGATGTATGTGTGTGTTTGTAATTTTTCTTGTATTAATAAATGTTTAATTTAGTTTTATAAAATCCTCTTGAGACTCGGTGGTCTTATTACTACTGAATTCAAAGTCCGCATCTCGAAACATACAAGTTGCAAAAATGGGTAATGACAGTTGTTTCAAGTTTCCCTCTGGGATTTGAACAACTCAGCCTTGACCATCAGCTGTACCCTCGAGCCTGCTCTGCCATTTGATAACTTTGCCTACGTTATATCAGTAACTACAACTCAAAATTATTTACTTGGATGTAAATGAAAATGTAGACTGCTACTTATGTGCTGGTTTAAATTCAAAACACAATTCTAAGAAGTGTACAGTGTTACATTTTGTGGTAGTAAACCTTAAAAATGACCCCCCAAAACCCCCCCATCCCCCACCCCAT
Source organism: Cetorhinus maximus (assembly GCF_964194155.1). Lineage (NCBI taxonomy): Eukaryota > Metazoa > Chordata > Chondrichthyes > Lamniformes > Cetorhinidae > Cetorhinus > Cetorhinus maximus. Next base: position 37,358 of record NW_027597503.1, on the reverse strand, counting down.
GCCCTGAACCTCCCCCACACTCCCACCCCATCCACAACCTCCCCACCCCCCAAACCTCCCCCCGCCCTGTGTATGTGTGAGTGAGTGAGTGTGTGTGTGTATGCCTGTGTGTGTCTGTGTTTGTGTGCGTGTGTGTGTGTGTGCCTATGTGCATCTGTGTTTGTGTATGTGTGTGCCTGTGTGTCTGTGTGTGTGTTTGTGTGCGTGTGTCTGTGTGTTTCTGTGTGTGTGTGTGTGTGCCTGTCTGTGTGTGTGTCTGTGTGTGTCTGAGGTGTGCGTGTGTCTGTGTGTGTGTCTCAGTGTCTCTGAGACCCTGTGCATGTGTGTGTGTCTGTATGTGTGTCTATGTGTGTGTGTGTGTGTATCTGTGTGTGTCTGCGTGTGTTTATGTGTATGTGTGTGTTTGTGTGTATGTGTGTGTGTGTGTCTGTGTGTGCCTATGTATATGTGGTTATGTGTATGTCTGTCTGTCTTTGTGTGTGTGCCTGCGTGTCTGCACGTGTGTGTGTGTGTGTCTGTCTGTGTGTGTATGTGTGCGTGTGTGTGTCTGTCTACGTGTGTCTCTGTGTGTGTGTTTGTGTGTGCGTGTGCATGTGTGTGTCTGTTTGAGTGTGTGTCTGTCTGCTTGTGTGAGTGCCTGTGTGTGTGAGTGTCTGTGTGTGTGTGTGTGTGTGTCTGTGTGTCTGTATGTGTGTCTGTGTTTGCGTGTGTGTCTGTTTGAGTGAGTGGCTGTCTGTCTATATGTGTGTGTGTGTGAGTGTCTCTGTGTGTGTGTGAGTGTCTGTGTGTGAGTGTCTGTGTGTGTGTGTGTGTGTGTGTGAGTGTCTGTGTGTCTGTGTGCGCATTTCTGTGTTTGCGTGTGCGTGTGTGTCTGTTTGAGTGTGTGTCTGTCTGTCTATGTGTGTGTGTGTGTGTGAGTGTGTGTGTGTGTATGTGTGTGTCTGTCTGTCTGTGTGTGCGTGTGTGAGTGGCTATGTGTGTGTGTGTGTGTGTATCTGTCTGTGTGTGCGTGTGTGAGTGGCTATGTGTGTGTGTGTGTCTGTCTGTCTGTGTGTGTGTGTGAGTGGCTATGTGTGTGTGTGTGTCTGTCTGTCTGTGTGTGTGTGTGAGTGGCTATGTGTGTGTGTGTCTGTGTGTGTGTGTGTGAGTGGCTATGTGTGTGTGTGTGTGTGTGTGTGTGTGTGTGAGTGGCTATGTGTGTGTGTGTGTGTCTGTCTGTCTGTGCGTTTGTGAGTGTGTGTGTGAGTGTCTGTGTGTGTGAGTGTCTGTGTGTGTGAGTGTCTGTGTGTGTGTGTGTCTGTCTGTCTGTGTGTGCGTGTGTGAGTGGCTATGTGTGTGTGTGTGTCTGTGTGTGTGCCTGTGAAAGTTGAGGGATCCATTCCCCTTGGCCACAGACCTGCCCTCAAATTCCGATCAGTGTCAGGAAGCCCCTCTCCTGTCGCCCCTCGGTCATACCCCTGGAGCTGTTCCCACTATGGACTGTCTCACAGATTCCCGCTGTGCTTGGGTGGCACAACATCGACTTTCCAAAGACCGGGAGTGGCGCCAGTAAATGTGCTTTTCCTGAAAACTCCTCAGCTCTGGCTGGCTGCCCCAGATGTCGGATAAGGAAGGCTGGCTGAGGCTGAACAGCAGCCAAGTTGTCAGTGACATCGGCAAGATCGATGGTTCGAGAGCTCCCTCATTTCTACCAGGCACTCATTAACTTTACTCAGTCTGCGAGAGCACGGCCGCAATGTTTGAGTGCAGACTCCAGTGAGTTGAACAGTGAAGGGTTTTGGCCAAGATTACAAAGCTTTACGAGATCCCATCTACATGTCGAATCTCACTAAACTCCACTTATCAGTAAGTGGCTGAGTTTGGACACTCGCCTATTTGCTTTATTGTCCTGGAGAGGTTGTTGAAGGCAAGCTGCTTTCTTTAAAACTCTGGACCCATCCGTGACACAGCGGTAACTTTGGCGGGATGATTCTGCTGGTGCTGGTGTGGCTCTCGCATTCCCACAATAACAACTTACAAACAAAGCCCCCACCCACCGCGTTTACAAGAGCGAGATGTAAACTTGTTGAAATTCTGAGGGGGGCCTGACAGGGTTGATGCTGAGAGGATGTTTCCCCGTCCTGGGGGAACCTACAACCAGGGGCACAGTTAAAAATAAAGGGTCGGCCATTTAAGATGGAGATGAGGAGGAATTCCTTCACTCAGAGTCAGTATTGAGCAGAGTTAGAATTCTCTCCCTCAGTACTGACCCTCTGAAAGTGCAGCACTCCCTCAGTACTGACCCTCTGACAGTGCAGCACTCCCTCAGTACTGACCCTCTGACAGTGCAGCACTCCCTCAGTACTGACCCTCTGACAGTGCAGCATTCCCTCAGTACTGACCCTCTGACAGTGCAGCACTCCCTCAGTACTGACCCTCTGACAGTGCAGCATTCCCTCAGTACTGACCCTCTGACAGTGCGGCACTCCCTCAGTACTGACCCTCTGACAGTGCAGCATTCCCTCAGTACTGACCCTCTGACAGTGCAGCGCTCCCTCAGTACTGACCCTCTGACAGTGCAGCACTCCCTCAGTACTGACCCTCTGACAGTGCAGCACTCCCTCAGTACTGACCCTCTGACACTGCAGCGCTCCCTCAGTACTGACCCTCTGACAGTGCGGCACTCCCTCAGTACTGACCCTCTGACAGTGCGGCACTCCCTCAGTACTGACCCTCTGACAGTGCAGCACTCCCTCAGTACTGACCCTCTGACAGTGCAGCACTCCCTCAGTACTGACCCTCTGACAGTGCGGCACTCCCTCAGTACTGACCCTCTGACAGTGCAGCACTCCCTCAGTACTGACCCTCTGACAGTGCAGCACTCCCTCAGTACTGACCCTCTGACAGTGCGGCACTCCCTCAGTACTGACCCTCTGACACTGCAGCACTCCCTCTGTACTGACCCTCTGACAGTGCGGCACTCCCTCAGTACTGACCCCCTGACAGTGCGGCACTCCCTCAGTACTGACCCTCTGACAGTGCGGCACTCCCTCAGTACTGACCCTCTGACAGTGCAGCACTCCCTCAGTACTGAGCCTCTGACAGTGCAGCACTCCCTCAGTACTGACCCTCTGACAGTGCAGCGCTCCCTCAGTACTGACCCTCTGACAGTGCAGCACTCCCTCAGTACTGACCCTCTGACAGTGCAGCACTCCCTCAGTACTGACCCTCTGACAGTGCAGCACTCCCTCAGTACTGACCCTCTGACAGTGCAGCACTCCCTCAGTACTGACCCTCTGACAGTGCAGCACTCCCTCAGTACTGACCCTCTGACAGTGCAGCACTCCCTCAGTACTGACCCCCTGACAGTGCAGCACTCCCTCAGTACTGACCCTCTGACAGTGCGGCACTCCCTCAGTACTGACCCTCTGACAGTGCAGCACCCCCTCAGTACTGACCCTCTGACAGAAGGGGATTTTCCAAAAATCTCCCCTTGTGTCTCTTTCCATCGCCTGTGGTAACGTGAATCACACTTGAGACACTAAATGGCACATTAACTAGACAGGGATACACAACCTGATCATTTCTTATCTTGTTTCTAAGTCCCTCCATGGCCTCACCCCTCCCTATCTCTGTAAACTCCTCCAGCCCCACGACCCTCCGAGATCTCTGTGCTCCTCTAATTCCGGCCTCTTGAACATTCCTGGTTTTAATCTCTCCCCCATTGGCGGCCGTGCCTTCAGCTCCCTGGGCCCCGAATTCCCTCCCTAAATCTCTCCCTCTCTACCTCACTCTGCTCCTTTAAGACACTCCTTAAAACCTCCCTCGTTGACCGAGCGTTGGGTGCGCTGAGCTGATCTCCCTTTCTGAGGCTCCGTGTTGTGCTGTGTTTGAGAATTCACATGGGCCTCAGGATGTTTATGCACTGAAATGCAAGATGTTGTTAGGTCCTCATGGAAAATGAACCCTTTCCGTACTTTCTGCACCGGTTGTTGTCGAGGGCACTGAGAACGTTGTTCACGCAATCTGAGCACCGAGGCCCTGATCTGCATCAAAGTGACGTCACTGCTGCCTCCTGTTGGCAGTAAACCCCTCTGCTGGAGCGGTGCTCCCTGCCAGTGGCACTGGGCACTCTGCCACCTAGGACACTGGATCCCAGCTGTGACAGGACAGCCGGTGGCTTCATTATCAGTGGCACAGCTACAGCGTCGGTCTGTACAGGGGTTGCCATCACTCCGATATGGGTGGCCTCAAGTTGTGGTGAGTTCAAGAGGCAGGCGTCTGTGTCGCTGGGATCGACTCAGAGCAGCCTCGGTGAGAACAGTCAGCTTGCTGCAGGGGAAGGGGTCATTTCCGAGGATAATAAGCGCCCCTTTGTTCCAATCAAACATCTCGCTCTTTCCGACCATTTAGAATTTGGGGGTATGTTTTTCTCTTTTGTAAATTGCCCCATTGTCCGTCTATGAAATGATAAAACCTCACAGACGCCACCCACACGCTCTCAGACAAAGCACTGAGAGCGTCGATTCACTCCGGCCTGTAAGCGTACACACAGGACACACTCAGCTAAACACCTTCCAAAATCCTCACCTCCCCTAAAATCAAATCTAATCTCTCCAGAGCTCAAACTGCAGGGCAAACCTTTGGCCGTTTTTTAAAAAAAAATGCTTTCCCAGGGCGTGAGTGTCGCTGACCAGGGTAGTACTTGTTGCCCGTCCCTAATTACCCTTCGAGGAGATGGGGGAGGAATGTCCTGTTTTCCACAGTGTGGAGACGGGACCGGACGTCAGTGTTGGAGCTGCCCATGGGCGGCTGCTAATTATCCACCTCTCAGCTCACGTGTGTGAAGAACCTACAAACCAACATGTGAACTAGGAGCAGGAGGAGGCCACTCGGCCCCTCGAACCTGCTCCGTGCCTGATCTGGTTGTAACCTGGACCCCACATTCCTGCCGACCCCCGATAACCTTTCACCCCTGATAACCTTTCACCCCCTTGTCCATCGAGAATCTACCCAGATCGGTCTTAACAATATTCACAGACTCTGTTTCCACCGACTGTTGGGGAAGAGAATCCAAAGACTCTCCACCCTTAGAAAAAATGTCTCCTCATCTCTGTCTTAAATGGACGACCACTTATTTTTAAACACTGACCCCCTAGTTCTAGATTCTTCCACAAGAGGAAACATCCTCTCCACATCCACCCTGTCAAGACTCCTCAGGATCTTATATGTTTCAGTCAAGTTGCCTCTTAGTCTTCTAAATTCCAGTGGATACGCGTGAAGGGCAGTGAATCTTGAAGTGGGGGTGTCAGGAAGTCAACACCACCCCCGCTACCCCACGGGTTCAAAGGTCAGGGCGCCATATTTAAAGGGCGCAGGGTCAAGTATTTGTTAGAAGGTGAGTGTTGTCTCATGAAGAGGTCTGGAGGCCTGTATGGTTGAACAATGACTGTTTATTAATAACACACAACTATATACATATTGTCACAAACACTTCAATCACAGGAAATGATTCACCTTCAAGGACTAAGAACATTCTGGAAGAATTTGTGTTTTAAAAGGCACTGTCACTTAAAGGGTTAATGCAGGACTCTGACTGCTATTCCTGGAATTAAAATATCCTCTTCCCAGAAAGGGTAATTAAGCAGCTGAAAATCAACTCGAACCTCTTGACCCGGGTTGACTGGTAACAAAAGGGGGGGGTGGGGGGTGGTGGGGAGGGGGTCATATGGGTTTTTATGGCTCTGAAAAAAGACATACCGGAGGCTGTGTGAAAAGTGGGTTTTGGGTTTGGGAAGTAAGGCAGCAGCTGTTTGCAGTCCGGAGCCAGTCCACAGCCGGAGGTGAATAGAAGCTGTTTCCAACGTGCTCTAGGTGCTGGACTAGAGAACCTCGGCCCAACCATCTTCAGCTGCTTCATCAATGACCTTCCTTCCATCATAAGGTCAGAAGTGGGGATGTTCGCTGATATTTGCACAATGTTCAGCGCCATTCACGACTCCTCAGATACTGAAGCAGCCCATGTCCAAATGCAGCAAGACCTGGACAATATCCAGGCTTGGGGCTGACAAGCGGCAAGTAACAGTCACGCTACACAAGTGTCAGGCAATGACCATCTCCAACAAGAGAGAATCTAACCAGATCTTTGCCCACTCAGTTAACCTATCCATATCTGTTTGTCGCCTCCTTATGTTATCTTTCATAAATTACTTTCCTATCTTTGTGTCATCAGTTAATTTAGTCACCATTCCTTCGGTCCCTTCATCCAGGTCATTTACATAAATTGTAAACAGTTGAGGTCCCAGCGCTGATCCCTGTAGCACACCACTTGTTACATCCTGCCAACCTGAAAAAGACCCATTTATGCCTACTCTCTGCTTCCTGTTATCCAGCCAATCCTCTATCCATACCAATATGTTACCCCCTACGCCAGGAGCTTTTATTTTCCGCAATAACCTTTGATGTGGCACTTTATCAAATGCCTTCTGGAAACCTAAGTGCAGAACATCCACTGATTCCCCTTTATCCACAGCACATGTCACTTCCTCAAAGAACTCTAATAAATTGATTAAACATGATTTCCCTTTCACAAAACCATGTTGACTCTGCCTGATGACCTTGAACTTATCCAAGTGCCCTGCTTTAACATCTTTAAGAATCGCTTCTAATATTTTCCCTGTGACAGATGTTAAGCTAGCTGGACTGTAGTTTCCTGCTTTCTCCCTCCCTTTTTGAATAATGGAGTTACATTTGCTATTTTCCAATCTAATGGGACCTTCCCCAAACCTAGGGAGTTTCAGAAAATTAAAACCAATGCATCAACTATCTCACTGGGCACTTCTTTTAAGAGCCTAGGATGAAGTCCATCAGGACTCAGGCTCTTGTCAGCCCGCAGCCCCAACAATTTACTCAGTACCACTTCTCCGGTGAGTGTAATTTTCCTGAGCTCCTCCCTCCCTTCCACTCCCTTGTTTACAGCTCCTTCTGGAATGTTACTTGTAGCCTCGATAGTAAAAACTGATGTAAAATACCTGTTCAATTCATCTGCCATCTCCTTGTTTTCCATTATCAATTCCCCAGTTTCCATAGGACCAACGCTCACTTTGTTAACTCTTTTCTTATTTAAATATTTATAGAAACCCTTACCATCTATTTTTATATTTCTGGCTATCTTTCTCTCATACTTTAATTTTAACCTCCTTATTAATCTTTTAGTCATCCTTTGCTGTTCCTTATATCCTGCTCAATCTTCTGGCCTTCCACCTATCTTTATTATATACTTTAAAGTTTGATACTAACTTTAACCTTTTTAGTTAATCATGGATAGTGCATCAGTCTGTTGGACTTTTTCTTGCTTGTTGGAATGTATCTATTGTGTATTCTGAAATATTCCCTTAAATATGAGCCACTGTATCTCTAGCGACCTATCCCTTAATCTAATTTGCCAATACACTTTTGCCAGCTCTGCTTTCATGCCTTCATGTTTACCCTTAGTTAAGTTAAAACACTTAGTCTCAGACCCACTCCTCTCTCCCTCAAACTGAATGTAAAATTCAATCATATTATGGTCGCTGCTGCCAAGAGACACCTTCACTATGAGGTTATTAATTACTCACAGCTCATTGCACAATATCCAGGTCTAGTATAGCCTCCTCTCTGGTTGGTTCCAGAGTCTTCCGGAATGCACTGTCTGAGAGTGTGGTGTAGACAGGGTCAATCGAGTGGTTAGGATCTGGAATGCACTGTCTGAGAGTGTAGTGGAGACAGGGTCAATCGAGTGGTTAGGATCTGGAATGCACTGTCTGAGAGTGTGGTGGAGACAGGGTCAATCGAATGGTTAGGGTCTGGAATGCACTGTCTGAGAGTGTGGGGGAGACAGGGTCAATCGAGTGGTTAGGATCTGGAATGCACTGGCTGAGAGTGTGGTGGAGACAGGGTCAATCGAGTGGTTAGGATCTGGAATGCACTGTCTGAGAGTGTGGTGGAGACAGGGTCAATCGAGTGGTTAGGGTCTGGAATGCACTGTCTGAGAGTGTGGTGGAGACAGGGTCAATCGAGTGGTTAGGGTCTGGAATGCACTGTCTGAGAGTGTGGTGGAGACAGGGTCAATCGAGTGGTTAGGATCTGGAATGCACTGTCTGAGAGTGTGGTGGAGACAGGGTCAATCGAGTGGTTAGGATCTGGAATGCACTGTCTGAGAGTGTGGTGGAGACAGGGATAATCGAGTGGTTAGGATCTGGAATGCACTGTCTGAGAGTGTGGTGGAGACAGGGTCAATCGAGTGGTTAGGGTCTGGAATGCACTGCCTGAGAGTGTGGTGGGGACAGGGTCAATCGAGTGGTTAGGATCTGGAATGCACTGTCTGAGAGTGTGGTGGAGACAGGATCAATCGAGTGGTTAGGATCTGGAATGCACTGTCTGAGAGTGTGGTGGAGACAGGGTCAATCGAGTGGTTAGGATGTGGAATGTACTGGCAATTGAAAAGGGAATTGGGTTATTATCTGGAGAGGAGAAATGTACAGTGTTATTGGGGGTGGGGTGGTGGGTTTTGGCTGATGGGTAGCGCTTGGCGAGATGCCATTGCAGAGGGTCAGCACAGACACAATGGGCTGAATGGCGAGGTATCTGTTTTCTGATAAAAGCAAAATACTGCAGATGATGGAAGCCTGAAACAGGAACAGAGCGTGCTGGAAAAGATTTGATGAAGAGTCACACGAATGGGCTCCTTCTATGATGTAATGATTCTATGATGTAATGATTCTATGATGTAATGATTCTATGATGTAATGATTCTATGATGTAATGATTCTATGATGAGATTCGATGATTCCAGAACACTAACACCAATCACAAGATGGCGTCATTAGGGCATTAGGAGGCCATTCAGTCCATTGAGTCCATGCCAGCTCTCTGTAGAGCAGTCCAGTCGGTCCCATTGCCCCACTTGATCCCATAATCCTACAAGTTTATTTCTCTCAGCACTTGTTCAATTTCCTTTTGAAACCATTCATTGTCTCTGCTTCCATCGCCCTCCTGGGCAGTGAATTCCAGCTCATTACCACGCGCTGTGTAAATAAGTTCCTCCTCATATCCACCCCACTGTGACCAGAAACTTAATTTGTGTCCCCCAGTCCTTGTACCATCAGCCAATGGGAGCAGCTTTGCTCTCTGAAAGCACCTACTGAACAATCCGGAGTGTGATAATAACCACACTAACAACCAATTTCATATAATCAGCCACGCTCGTAAGATGATCATGTCTTTTTTTGTTGGCTGAGGGGTATTAAGGATTATGGAGACAGGGCAGGTAGATGGAGTTAAGATGCACATCAGCCATGGTTTTGTTGAATGGCTGCCTGCTCTTCCTGTGTTCCATTTTTAAAAATTCATTCATGGGATGTGGCTGGGCCAGCATTTATTGCCCATCCCTAACTGCCCCTTGAGAAGGTGGTGATGAGCTGCCTTCTTGAACCGCTGCAGTCCATGTGGTGTAGGCACCCACAGTGCTGTTAGGGAGGGAGTTCCAGGATTTTGTCCGTGTGGTGTAGGTACACCCACAGTGCTGTTAGGGAGGGAGTTCCAGGATTTTGTCCATGTGGTGTAGGTACACCCACAGTGCTGTTAGGGAGGGAGTTCCAGGATTGTGACCCTTGGTTCCTTGTTAAGTTGGTCATTTGGCGCTTCACCACTCCCATCTCCACCAGACCCTTGCAGGAGTAACATCACATTCACAGCATTTTGTTTTTCAGGTCTTTATCCAGTTAGGGAGATATATGAGGTCGGATGACCAAAGAGGTGGGTTTTAAGGAGCGTCTTGAATGAGGAATGTGAGGCAGACAGAGAGATGGAGAGGGTTTAGGGAGGGAATTCCAGAGCTCGGGGCCCAGGGAGCTGAAGGCACGGCCGCCGATGGTGGAGAGATTAAAACCGGGGATGCTCAAGAGGCCGGAATTAGAGGAGCGCCGAGATCTCGGAGGGTCATGGGGCTGGAGTAGTTCACAGAGATAGGGAGGGATGAGGCCATGGAGGGATTTGGAAACAAGAGTGAGAATTTTAAATTCCAGACATTGCTTGCTGAGGGGTCAATAGGTCAGTGAGCACAGGGGGTGTTGGGGAACGGGATTCGCTGTGAGTTCAGACACGGGCAGCAGAGGTTTGGATGGCCTCCAGTTTATGGAGGGTGGGAGGGCAGCCAGGATTGTGTTGGAATAGTCAAGTCCGGAGCTAATGAAGACATGGATGAGGGTTCCAGTAGCTGATGAGCTGAGACAGGAGCGAAGTCGGGCAGTGTTATGGGGACAGGAGTAGGCGGTCTTGGGGAAGACACAACTTTGAGGTCAGAAGCTCATCTTGAGGCCAAACGTGACACCATGTTTGCGAGCGCTATCTAAATGTAATTACTCAGCTCCCCTCCTGCTGACCTGAGGAGATCATTAAAGTTTGGGGCAGAAATGTGTACAATTGTCTCATCCTGCAGCTAAAGAATATTGAAATGCACAGAGAAACCAGGAGGGAATGAGAACTATCTGTGTTAATAACACTAAGGAGTATTTAAGTTGAAAAGGTAGGAGATAGCAGAGCCATTCAAGTTGGACATATCACATACAAACATACGAAATAGGAACAGAAGTAGGCCATTCGGCCCCTCGAGTCTGCTCTGTCATTCAATAAGATTATGGCTGATCTGTTTGAGTTTCAAATTCCACATTCCCATCTACCCTCAATAACCTCTGATTCCCTTGCCTAACAAGAATCTATCTACCTCTGCCTTAAAAATATTCAATGACCCCACCTCCACCACCTTCTGAGGCAGAGAGTTCCAAAGTCACACAACCCTCTGAGAGAAAAAAATTCTCCTCAACTCTGTCCTAAAAGGGCAGCCCCTAATTTTAAAACAGTGGCCCCTAGTTCTGGACTCACCCACAAGAGGAAACATCCTTTCCACATCCACCTTGTCAAGACCGTTCAGGATCTTGTAAACTTCAATCAAATCACCCCTCACTCTTCTAAACTCCAGTGGAAACAAGCCCAGTCTGTCCAACCTTTCCTTATAAGACAACCCACTCATTCCAGGTATCAATCTAGTAAACCTCCTCTGAACCGCCTCCAACACATTTACATCCTTCCTTAAACCAGGAGACCAAAACTGCACAGAGTATTTGAGATGTGGTCTCACCAATGCTCTGTATAACTGAAGCATAATAGCCTTACTTTTATGTTCAATTCCTCTTGTAATAAAGGATAGCATTCCATTGACCTTCTTAATTACTCGCTGTACCCGCATACTAACTTTTTGTGACTCATGCACTAGGACACCCAGATCCCTCTGCACCTCAGAATTCTGCAGCCGTTCTCCATTTAAGTAATTCTCTGCTTTTTTATTCTTCCTGCCAAAGTGAATAATTTCATATTTTCCACATTATACTCAATCAGCCAGATTTTTGTCCACTCACTCAACCTATCTCTATCTGTCTGCAACCTCCTTGTGTCCTCTTCACAACATACTCTCCTACCTATCCTTGTATTATCTGCAAATTTAGCTACCATGCCTTATCTCCCCTCATCTAAGTCATTGATATAAATTGTAAGAAGTTGAGGCCCCAGCACAGACCCCTGCAGGATTCCACTCATCACATCCTGCCAATCAGACAAAGACCCATTTCTGCATACTCTCTATGCATAGCCAGCCAATCCTCTATCCAGGCTAATATGTTACCCCCAACACCAGGAGCTTTTATTTTCTGCAATAACCTTTGATGTGTCACCTTATCAAATGCCTTCTGGAAATCCAAGTGCAGCGCGTCTACAGGTTCCCCTTTACCCACAGCACATGTGACTCCTTCAAAAAACTCTAATAAATCTCTTATAAAGAGGTATTCAAGATCTTGAGGGGTATGGACAGGGTAAATAGTAACTGTTCCCACTCAAGCGAACATCAAGAATTAGACAGCACAGATTCAAAATAATTGGCAAAAGGAGTAAATGTGATGTGAGGAAAGGTTTTATTCACCCAGAGGGTGGTTGGAGTCTGGAACAAACTTCCTGAAAGGGTGGTGGAGGCAGGTTTGATCGAGGTATTGAAAAGGGAATTGGATCGCTACCTGAAAAGAGAGAATGTGCAAGGTTACAGGGATGAGGGAGTGGAGTGGGACTAGGGGGAATGCTCTTTCAGAGGGCCAGTGCAGACTCGATGGACTGAATGGCCTCCTTCTGCACTGTAAAGATACTATGATACATGATTTCCCTTTCACAAAACCATGTTGGCTCTTCCTGATTACCTTGAACTTTTCTAAGTGCCCAGCCATAACCTCCTTAATGACAGATTCTAACACCTTTCCCATGACAGATGTCAAGCTAACTGGCCTATAGTTTCCTCTTTCCTGCCTCCCTCCCTTCTTGAATAGAGGGTTTATATTTGCTACTTTCTAGTCTGATGGAACCTTTCCAGAATCTAGGGAATTTTGGAAAATTAACACCAACAAATCTACTCCCTCATTATCCACCTCTTTTAAGACCCTAGGATGAAGTCCATCTGGACCCGGAGATTTGTCAGCCCACAGCTCCATCAGTTTGCTCAGTACCACTTCCCCAGTGATTGTAATTTCACCAAGTTCCCTTCTCCCTCCCACCTCCTGATTTACAGCTATTACTGGAGTGTTTTTTGTATCCTCTATAGTGAAGAGAGAAGCAAAATATTTGTTTACTTCATCCGCCATTTCCTTATTATCTACTATTAACTCCCCAATCTCACTCTCTAGAGGACCAACACTCACCTTACTTACTCTTTTCCTGTTTAAATACCTGTAGAAACTCTTGCTGTCTGTTTTTACCTTTCTAGCTAGCTTCCTCCCATACTCTAGTTTCTTTCTCCCGATTATCCTTTCAGTCATTCTCTGCCATTCTTTATATTCTGACCAATCATCTGATCTGCCGCCCATCTTTGTGCAGTTTTATGCTTTAAGAAGGAGTCCTTTGAATGTTCTACTGTTTTTTAGCTGAGGCTTTGATGTAGTTTGAGAGGTTGGATTGGCACAGGGTGTTTCTGTTTGGGAGAAAGGGACACAGTGATTCACACAGCTACAACATGAATAAACACAAATCCACAAAGGGCCACTGCTGTTCAAGATGATCCCTGGGATTTGTCCTGTTTTCATCACTGTTACAGTACTTTGTAGAGGATCCATCTACTTCAAATAAATATATAGTTCCCCAGTTATTAGGATGTGGTTTTAGTAATGATCAAAGCAGGGATAGAAGGTAGTAGTGAATGGTGAGAAAGGTATGATTCTTGTTTTACCCTGTCAGGGCCACATAAGGAAATCATTAACCGTTAGAACCCAAAGGCTTGTTCAGGGGACCCCTAACCTGTTCCTGAGTGAGCTATGTGGTTAGCAGGGTCACGGGGACTGTTTAAACATGTTGTTGGGGTGGCAGCCAGTGCTCGAGGAATATCCATCACATTTTCCCTATCGCTGCAATGCCAAAGCACTTCATTGCCTGGAAAACACCTCGGGAGGGTCTTGAGGACGTGGAAGGTGCTATAGGAATGAAGTCTTTCCTTACAAACAAGGACCATGAACCAGGCTGTGCAAGTCGTGTTTTTATTCATTCAGGGGACGTGGGCTTCGCTGGCTGGGCCAGCATTTATTGCCCATCCCTAGTTGCCCCTTGAGAAGGTGGTGGTGAGCTGCCTTCTTGAACCGCTGCAGTCCATGTGGTGTAGGTACACCCACAGTGCTGTTAGGGAGGGAGTTCCAGGATTTTGACCCAGCGACAGTGAAGGAACGGTGATATATTTGCAAGTCAGGATGGTGAGTGACTTGGAGGGGAACTTCCAGGTGGTGGGTGTTCCCATCTATCTGCTGCCCTTGTCCTTCTAGGTGGTAGCGGTCGTGGGTTTGGAAGGTGCTGTCGAAGGAGCCTTGGTGAATTCCTGCAGTGCATCTTGTAGATGGTACACACTGATGCTACTGTGCGTCGGTGGTGGAAGGAGTGAATGTTTGTGGATGAGGTGCCAATCAAGTTGCCTGGATGGTGTTGAGCTTCTTGAGTGTTGTGGGAGCTGCACTCATCCAGGCAAGTGGGGAGTATTCCATCACACTCCTGACTTGTGCCTTGTAGATGGTGGACAGGCTTTGGGGAGTCAGGAGGTGAGTTACTCACCGCAGGATTCCCAGCCTCTGACCTGCTCTTGTAGCCACAGTATTTATATGGCTGGTCCAGTTCAGTTTCTGGTCAATAGTAACCCCCAGGATGTTGATAGTGGGGGATTCAGTGATGGTAATACCATTGAATGTCATGGGGCGATGGTTGGATTCTCTCTTGTTGGAGATGGTCATTGCCTGACACTTGTGTGGTGCGAATGTTACCTGCCTGGATATTGTCCAGGTCTTGCTGCATTTGGACATGGGCTGCTTATTGAAACGTACACTGAATTCTGAAGGGGTTTGACAGGGTGGATGCTGAGAGATTGGTTCTGCTGGTCGGGGAATCTAAAGAGGCTGATCATTTCGAACTGAGACGAGGAGAAATTTCTTCACCCAGAGGGTAGTGAGTGTTGAATTGTGTGTCCCGGACAGCTGTGGAGGGTCGGTCTGGGAACACATTCAAAACAGAGATTGATAGACTTACAGATACTCCGGGGTACGGGGCAAGTGTGTTGAGGTGGAATTGAGGTAGGTGGTCAGCCCTGAACAGCAGAGCAGGCTTGAGGGGCTGAATGGCCTGCTCCTAATTCTTACATCGATTAGTGGGGTGTGTGAAGAGAGTGATGGGAAATGGCTGCATAATGCCAATGGTAAACCAGTTGCTTTCACTAGCCTTGCCTATTGTGTGCAGTTCATTACTGGGCTCCAGGACACAGGACACAGGTTAGCCTTGCTTTGTAATCATTGGTCCCATTCTAATATCACAGGACCATTCCCACAGAGACCTTTCCCTGTGCTGAGTATCCTGGTGTCAGTCAAGGGCTAGCATTAGTCCCGACACTCCCAGAGCGGGCATGAAGCCAGGGAATTGGGAAAGGTGTTGTTTTGTGATCAGCAGCTGGTATAATATATCGTCAGTGGGCCTGGCCCCCACTGTTTGCAGCTGTGTGATGCCTGTCAACAGGAACTCACGCCCACTGGCAGAGGTCGATCCCACCATTGTGACTACACTATGGGCCCCTCTCTCTCTCTCTCGCCATCCTTGGCTGGGATTCCAGAGCCAAACTCACTTCCTCTGCGACAGGTTCCTTTTCACAAAGGCTGCCGGCTTATCTCAGACGGCCAGCTGTACAACAACAAACCCAGCTGCCTGTCCCTGACGTGTCGGAGGAGGAGGAGGAGGAGGAAGTGACTGAGAGTCAGGCCCTGAACAGCACTCACTGCCTCCCCAGTCAGTGTGGGGACTGACCAAGGACAACACAGAAAACAAACTTTCAGATGAGGAGCACGAGGAGGCCACTCGGCCCCTCGAACCTGCTCCGCCATTTAATTCGATCATGGCTGATCTGGTTGTGTGGCCTCAGCTCCACATTCCCGCCCCCGATAACCATTCGGCCCCTCGTTGGTAAAGAGACTATCCACCTCTGTCTTAAAGCCCATCTCTTCAATCCGAACTGTTACTCATTAAAACAAGGTTTAGTGCAAGTTAATCTGGTCATAGGATTATCTCGGTTAGTCATGAAACTATCATCGATTGTTGTAAAAACCCATCTGGTTCATTAATGTTCATTAGGGGAGGAAATCTGCCCTCCTTATCCCGGTCTGGCCTACATGTGACTCTAGACCCACAGCGATGTGGTTGGCTGGTAACTGCCCCCTGAAATGGCCGAGCAAGTCACTCAGTTGAAGGGGAATTAGGGATGGGCAATAAATGCTGGTCTTGCCACTGACGCCCACATCCCCTGACAGAATAAAATGAAGCACAGCTCAAATAGAGTCCAACAGGCCAGTCAGTCCGTGTCTGTTCACCATCCACTCACCTCTTCTCCCATCTTTCCAGTGCAGAAAAGATTCACGGGAATGGTTCCAGGGATGAGGGACTTCAGTTATGAGGATAGATTGGAGAAGTTGGGACTGTTTTCCTTGGAGAAGAGAAGGTTGAGAGGAGATTTGATAGAGGTTTTCAAAATCATGAGGGGTCTGGGTAGGGTAGATAGAGAGAAACTGTTCCCATTGGTGGAAGGATCGAGAACCAGAGGGCAAAGATTTAATGTGATTGGCTAAAGAAGCAATGGAGACGTGAGGAGAAACTTTCACACAGCGAGTGGTTAGGATCTGGAATGCACTGTCTGAGAGTGTGGTGGAGACAGGGTCAATCGAGTGGTTAGGATCTGGAATGCACTGTCTGAGAGTGTGGGGGAGACAGGGTCAATCGAGTGGTTAGGGTCTGGAATACACAGCCTGAGAGTGTGGTGGAAACAGGGTCAATCGAGTGGTTAGGGTCTGGAATGCACTGCCTGAAAGTGTGGTGGAGACAGGGTCAATCGAGTGGTTAGGGTCTGGAATGCACTGCCTGAGAGTGTGGTGGAGACAGGGTCAATCGAGTGGTTAGGATCTGGAATGCACTGTCTGAGAGTGTGGTGGAGACAGGGTCAATCGAGTGGTTAGGATCTGGAATGCACTGCCTGAGAGTGTGGGGGAGACAGGGTCAATCGAGTGGTTAGGATCTGGAATGCACTGTCTGAGAGTGTGGTGGAGACAGGGTCAATCAAGTGGTTAGGGTCTGGAATGCACTGTCTGAGAGTGTGGTGGAAACAGGGTCAATCGAGTGGTTAGGGTCTGGAATGCACTGTGTGAGAGTGTGGTGGGGACAGGGTTAATCGAGTGGTTAGGATCTGGAATGCACTGCCTGAAAGTGTGGTGGAGACAGGGTCAATCGAGTGGTTAGGGTCTGGAATGCACTGTCTGAGAGCGTGGTGGGGACAGGGTTAATCGAGTGGTTAGGATCTGGAATGCACTGTCTGAGAGTGTGGTGGAGACAGGGTCAATCGAGTGGTTAGGGTCTGGAATGCACTGTCTGAGAGTGTGGGGGAGACAGGGCCAATCGAGTTGTTAGGGTCTGGAATGCACTGCCTGAGAATGTGGTGGAGACAGGGCCAATCGAGTGGTTAGGGTTTGGAATGCATTGCCTGAGAGTGTGGTGGAGACAGGGTCAATCGAGTGGTTAGGGTCTGGAATGCACTGTCTGAGAGTGTGGGGGAGATGTCTAATCGGGGCTTTAAGTGGGCTTTGGACACCTCTCTGTCGAGGAAACATACAGGGTTATGGCGAGGAGCCAGGGGAGGTGGGAGCAGCTGAGGGCCAGCACTGATAGGATGGGCCGAATAGCCTCCGTGTATGCTGCAACCTCCCAGATTCGGTGACTTTCCTGTAAACTCTTTCTGACGAAATC
>NW_027597503.1:0-12500 GCF_964194155.1 Cetorhinus maximus | reverse complement strand
CCCCCTCACTACCTGCCCCCCCCTCACTACCAGCCCACCCCCTCACTACCAGCCCACCCCCTCACTACCAGCCCACCCCCTCACTACCAGCCCCCCCCCCTCACTACCAGCCCCCCCCCCTCACTACCAGCCCACCCCCTCACTACCAGCCCCCCCCTCACTACCGGCCCACCCCCTCACTACCAGCCCAGGGTGCTAGGGACTGAAATTGGGATCTTTAAACCCAATGCACAGACCACGAGAATCCCAAAGGATTCAGTCATGAAGCTGCTGCTCTGACCCGGCCTCCACGTAACTCCCGTCCCCACGCCAGAGAACTCACTCCCATTGGCCCGGATAGTGGGCTGCTGATCATCGTGAGGGGGAGGAGTGCGGGCTCTGTTTGTGCAGAGAGGCTCAGTTACCGCTTCACAAAGGGAGCAACAGAATATCCTGCATTCCTATATCACCTTCCACTCACCGTCCAGCCAATGAAAACCATCTGAAGGGTCGTCACTGTTATAATGTCGGAAACACAGTAGCCAACTTGTGCACAGCAAGATCCCATGAGCAGCAATGTGACAATGACCCAGAAAATCTGTTTTAAGCCCTGAGAGACAGGTGACAAAATCTCAGAATGGTTACAGCACAGGCAGAAGCCACTCAGCCCATCGTGTCTGTACTGGATCTCAGACGGAACAATTCACCTAGTGCCTCATCCCACCCTCCCCCCGTAACCCTGCACATTCTTCCTTTTCAGATAATAACCACAACTCTCTTCAAAAACCTCGATTGACCCTGTCTCCATCACACTCTCAGACAGTGCATTCCAGATCCCAACCACTTGATTGACCCTGTCCCCACCACACTCTCAGACAGTGCATTCCAGATCCTAACCACTCGATTGACCCTGTCTCCACCAAACTCTCAGACAGTGCATTCCAGACCCTAACCACTTGATTGACCCTGTCTCCACCACACTCTCAGACAGTGCATTCCAGACCCTAACCACTCGATTGACCCTGTCTCCACCACACTCTCAGACAGTGCATTCCAGATCCTAACCACTCGCTGTGTGAAAGTTTCTCCTCACGTCTCCATTGCTTCTTTAGCCAATCACATTAAATCTTTGCCCTCTGGTTCTCGATCCTTCCACCAATGGGAACAGTTTCTCTCTATCTACCCTGTCCAGACTCCTCATGATTTTGAAAACCTCTATCAAATCTCCTCTCAACCTTCTCTTCTCCAAGGAAAACAGTCCCAACTTCTCCAATCTATCCTCATAACTGAAGTTCCTCATCCCTGGAACCATTCCCGTGAATCTTTTCCACACTCTCTCCAATGCCCTCACATCCTTCCTAAAGTGTGGCTCCCAGAACTGGACACAATACTCCAGCTGAGGCTGAACTAGTGTCTTTGACAAGTTCAACATCACCTCCCTGCTCTTGTACTCCAAGCCCCTGTTAATAAAAAAGATAAAAGCAAAATGCTGCGGATGCTGGAAATCTGAAACAAAAACAAAAATAGCTGGAAAAACTCAGTAGGTCTGACAGTGTCTGCGGAGAGGCAGACAGAGTTAACGTTTCGAGTCCGTATGACTCTTCATCTGATGAACTATATTCCTCTCCGCAGACGCCGTCAGACCTGCTGAGTTTTTCCGGCTATTTTTGCTTTTGTCCCTGTTAATAAAGCCCAGGATAAACTCTATTAACCGCTCCCTCTACCTGTCCTGCTACCTTCAATGATTTACACATAGACACCCAGGTCCCTCTGCTCCTGCACCCCCTTCACAACTGTCCCCTTTATTTTATATTCTCTCTCCATGTTCTTCCCAACAAAATGAATCACTTCCCATTTCTCCACATTAAATCCTCATCGGGCAGTGACAGGAACACTAACAGCTGCTGAGAGTTTCCCTGTGTTTGAACAGTTGGGTTTGTCTTGGCCGCGAGTCAGGGTTTCTCTCTCCTGGCTCTTGTGTCGAGTGTTGCCTTGGCAGTGAGTGTGGTGCAGGAACTCGACACCGTGCGGGCACTGAGCTGTGACAGAGCTGGGCCAGCCCAGGGCGGGTGAGTACAGGCACGAGGAGGAGCCTCCCCCAGCTTTATCTGAAAGGTGATTGTTTCAGTCTCGAATTCTGACAACCAGATCCAGCCACAAAGTATTTACAGAAGGGAAACAGGTCTCCGCCCAACTGGTCTGTCCCGGTGTTAACGTTCCACACGAACCTCCTCCCGACCCCTCTTCACCTCACACCGAATCACAGGCCGGATACAGCATGGACCGAGTCCATTCAGCCCATCGTGTCTGTGCTAACTCACTGTAGGAGCTCCTCAGCTAGGCTGTGGGATTGTTCACTGTCCTATTGCCTCCAGACAGGTCAGGAACGTTCAGCTGGCTTTTTTTGAACAAGCTGGGCGACAAGAGTTAGAAGAAGCTCACTTTGTACCCTGCCGCCCAGTGGGAACAACTTGCAACTACACCGTGACATTTATTACAGCAAAACTGACTGGGGAAATGTTGACAAAGTGCTCCTGCAAGTTAAATTAAAACCAAACACAGTGATTGTCTTCAGTTCTGGTCGCCACCATTTAGGAAGGTTGTGAGGGTCCTTGGGAGGGTGCGGAGGAGATTTCCCAGAATTATTCCAGGGATGGGGGGGATTTTAGTTACAAGGTTGGGCTGGAGAAGCTGGGATTGTTCTCCTCGGAGTGAAGGAGATTGAGGGGAGGTTTGATTGAGGTGGACAAGATGAGGACAGGTTTAGACAAGGTAGACAAAGAAAAACGGTTCCCTTTCACTGATTGGACAAGGACTGGGAGACTCAGATTGAAGGGTTTGGACAAGGGGATGTGAGGAGGAACATTTTTACTCAGTCAGTGGTAATGAGCTGGAACTCGCTGCCCATGAGGGTGGGGGGAGCGGAGGTGAGGAATGGTTTCAAAATGAAATTGGGCAGGAGATTGAGAACGAAGAGGAATACAGGAGGTTCAGAGGGAGGTGAGAAAGCATATTAGAGAAGCGAAGAGGGATTATGAGAAAAGACTGGCAGCCAAACATAAAGGGGAACCCCAAAGTCTTCTACAGGTATATAAATAGTAAAAGGGCGGTAAAAGGAGGAGTAGGGCCGATTAGGGACCTAAAAGGGAATTTACACATGGATGA
The DNA here is from genome assembly GCF_964194155.1 of Cetorhinus maximus. Lineage (NCBI taxonomy): Eukaryota > Metazoa > Chordata > Chondrichthyes > Lamniformes > Cetorhinidae > Cetorhinus > Cetorhinus maximus. Next base: position 9,356 of record NW_027597503.1, on the reverse strand, counting down.
AGGGGCCATGGCTGAGGTATTAAATGAATACTTTGCATCTGTCTTTACCAAGGAGGCAGATGTTACCCAGGCCGTGGTGACAGACGAGGAAACTCTGTCACTAGAAAGATTCAAAATTGATGAGGAGGAAGGTGTTGAATAGACTGTCTGTCGGTTCTTAAAGTTGACAAGGCACTAGGACCACACGAGATGCATCCAAGGATATCGAAGGAAGTGAGAGTGGAAATTGCTCATTTGAAGGGCTGGTGCAGACACAATGGGCCGAATGGCCTCTTTCTTCACCACTGAAGTTAAACTGGCTGGTCTGTAATTTCTGGGCTTATCCTTACAACCTTTTTTGAAGAAGGGTGTAATGTTTGCAATTCTCCAGTCCTCTGGCACCGCCCCTGAGTCTAGGGAAGACTGAAAGATTGTGGCCAGTGCCCCTGCAATTTCTTGATTCTAGAAACAATTATTGGGGATAGAATTAGCAGTCACATGGAAAAATATAGGTTGATAAGGAAGAGCCAGTATGGATTTCTAAAGGGGAAATCGTGTTTAACTAACTAGCTGGAGTTTTTTGAAGAGGTAACAGAAAAGATCGATGAGGGTAATGCTGTTGATGTGGTGTACATGGACTTTCAAAAGGCATTTGATACAGTGCCACACAACAGACTTGTGAGAAAAGTTATTGTTCATGTAATAAAGGGGACAGTAGCAACGTGGATACAAAATTGGTTGAAAAATAGGAAGCAGAGAGTAATGGTCAATGGATATTTTTCAGGCTGGAGGAAGGTTTGTAGTGGAGTTCCCCAGGGGTCGGTATTGGGACCCTTGCTGTTCCTGATATATATCAATGATCTAGATCTTGGTGTGCAGGGGATAATTTCAAAGTTTGTGGATGATACGAAGCTTGGGAGTGTTGTGAACTGCGAGGAGGATGGTGTGGAACCTCAAGAGCACATAGACAAGTTGGTGGAGTGGGCAGATAGGTGGCAGATGAAGTTCAATGTGGAGAAGTGTGAGGTGATGCATTTTGGTAGGAAGAACATGGAGAGACAATATAAAATAAGGGGTGAAATTTTGAAGGGGATGCAGGAGCAGAGGGACTTGGGTGTCTATGTGTATAGACCATTGAAGGTGGCAGGACAGGTGGAGAGAGCAGTTAATAAAACAAATAGTATTCTGGGCTTTATTAATATGGGCTTAGAGTACAAGAGCACGGAGGTTATGCTGAATTTATATAAGACACTGGTTAGACCTCAATTGGAGTATTGTGTACAGTTCTGGGCGCCACATTATAGGAAGGATGTGAACACATTGGATACAAGAGGTTTAGAAGAATGGTCCCAGGGATGAGAAACTTCAGCTATGAGGGTAGATTGGAGAGGTTGGGACTGTTCTCCTTGGAGAGAAGAAGCTGAGAGGAGATTTGATAGAGATGTTCAAAATCATGAGGGGGCTGGACAGAGCAGATAGGGAGAAGCTGTTCCTGCTCTTAAAAGGATCAAGAACGAGAGGGCGCAGATTTAAAATGATTTGCAAAAGGAGCAAATGTGAGGTGAGAGAAATCTTTTTCCCACAGCGAGTGGCTCGGGTCTGGAATGTGCTGCCTGGGGAGTGTGGTGGAGGCAGGTTCGATCGAGAGGACATTAGATGATTATTTGAATAGAAACAATGTGCAGGGGTACGGGGAAAAGGCAGGGCAGTGGCACTAGGTCATAATGCTCATTTGGAGTGCTGGTGCAGACATGATGGGCCGAATGGCCTCCTTCTGTGCTGTTAAAATTCTGTGATCCTGTGAAATAAACTTGCAGGGCTATGGGGATAGAGTGAGGGAATGAACACTAGAACATAGGAGCAGGGACTAGACCACACGTCCGTCGAGCCTGCTCCATTCGATACGATTATGGCTGAGGCTTCAACTCCATTTTCCTGACCGCTCCCCTTATCCCTCAATTCCCTGAGAGACCAAAAACCTGTCTATCCCGGCCTTAAACGTATCCAGTGATGGAGCATCCACAACCCTCTGGGGTGGAGAATTCCAAAGATTCACAAACCCTTTGAGTGGAGAAATTTCTCCTCATCTCAGCCCTAAATGATCGGCCCCTTATCCTGAGACTGAGCCCCCGTGTTTTAGATTCTCCGACCAGGGGGAAACAATCTCTCAGCGTCCACCCCGTCAAACCCCTTCAGAATCTTGTGTGTTTCAATGAGATTGTCTCTCATTCTTCTAAACTCCAGATATAAACCCAATTTACTCAGCCTCTCATCATCGGACAACCCCCTCATCCCAGAGACCAATCTAGTGAATCTTCACTATACCGACCCCAGTGTAAGTCTATCCTTTCTTAAATGTGGAGACCAGAACTGCACACAGTATTCCAGATGTGGTCTCCCCAAAACCCTGTACAACTGGAGTGAGACTTCGTTATTCTTGTCCTGCGATCTCCTTGTGATGAAGCACAACATGCTATTGGCCTTCCTAATTGACAATGACTGGATTGTTCTGCAGAGAGTAGGCATGGACTCGATGGGCTGAATGGCATTGTTCTGTGCCATAGTGGCTCTATGATAGATCTGCCATAGTGTGTGATGCTGGATTCAGATGGAGAGGCTGCCCACAGGATGTGTATTGTACAGGACAGCTGGGGTTTAACACGCCCTCTCTCAGATCCTCACCTTGCCCAGTGTCCGAAACACTTGGTTCTACAAGGCCAAGCCATCTTTATAAATATACACTCACCTGCTCAAGTAATTCCAGCCTGCTGCGTAATTCCTGCACCTCATTCCCAATCTCATCGGATCCTGCCTCTGTGGTATCTGAAGGAGGAATGAGAATAGGAGGCAGTCATCCAGGGTAAGGGGAGAATGAAAGAGGGTCAACCATTGGTCAGAGAGGGTTATAGTGAGGGGATACACACACAGACCCACCCACACTCTCAGATACACAACACACACACACTCACTCACAGATACACAACACACACACACACTCACAAATACACAACACACACACTCACAGTTACACACACACACACACTCACAGATACACAACACACACAATCAGATACACAACACACACACACAGATACGCAACACACTCAGATACGCAACACACACTCAGATACGCAACACACACTCAGATACGCAACACACACTCAGATACGCAACACACACTCAGATACGCAACACACACTCAGATACGCAACACACACTCAGATACGCAACACACACTCAGATACGCAACACACACTCAGATACGCAACACACACTCAGATACGCAACACACACTCAGATACGCAACACACACTCAGATACGCAACACACACTCAGATACGCAACACACACTCAGATACGCAACACACACTCAGATACGCAACACACACTCAGATACGCAACACACACTCAGATACGCAACACACACTCAGATACGCAACACACACTCAGATACGCAACACACACTCAGATACGCAACACACACTCAGATACACAACACACACCCACTCAGATACACACACAGATACACAACACACAGATACACAACACACACCCACTCAGATACACACACAGATACACAACACACACACTCAGATACACACACAGATACACAACACACACACTCAGATACACACACAGATACACAACACACACCCACTCAGATACACACACAGATACACAACACACACACACTCAGATACACACACAGATACACAACACACACACACTCAGATACACACACAGATACACAACACACACACACTCACAGATACACAACACACACACTCAGATACACAGCACACACCCACTCAGATACACACACAGATACAGCTGGAAGTGATTGGGACCCCCCCTGTGTGTGGATCTATTTCTCCCACAGACTGGACACTAGCAGTTTTGAGGGGGTCTGTGCTGTTCTCTCAGTAGTTTAAACTCTGCTCTCAAACCATCTCATCCCCTCCGCTCTGGAGAAAGTAACCTCAGTGCCCAGCTCAGTAAATCTGCTCCTGTTCTGGTGTCAGCAGCTCTGACAGCTCCGAGCCCGAAACATCGGGGTGAATAGTCCGTGCCCGCTGGTGTTGGGCGTGGGTGGTGGTGTGAGCAGGTAACATGGCGCCAGTGGGTTTATGACAGGGTGAAACCGGTTCACCATCGTCCACTCAGCTGGACAATGGCCCTCGGCATTTCCACCAACGGGAAACTCAGTGTAAAACATCAGCCCATCACTGTCAGGCTGGCCCTGCGGGATCGACCCCCCCTCCGCCGCCCGAATCGTCCCCCCCTCCGGGATCGACACCCCGCCCCCCCGCCCGCCTGAATCAACCCCCCCCCACTCCGGGATCGATAACACCCCCCCCGCCACGCCCGAATCAACTCCCCCCTCCGGGATCGATAGCAACCCCCCCCACCCCCGCCACCCCCCCCCCCAAATCCTCCCCCTCTCCGGGATCGACCCACGCCCGGATCCTCCCCCTCCTCCTGGATTGACACCCCCCCCACCCCCCTGCCCGAATCCTCCCCTACCCCCGCCTCGCCGGATCGTCTGTCCACATTGGCGGGAAAGCTGAGGTGTTTTTTGACGGGGTTACAGAGAGCGGAGATGATCAGGAGAGAGTGACCGAGGCTCCTGGCTGCACAGAGGCAGGGTCAGTAACCTCAGGAAGAAGGGTCAGCAGGATCCCACACACTCTGTCCAGGAGCGACAGTGACCCGTGGCTGGTCAGCGCCTAGCGACACCCAGGGTCTATAGACACCACCTGCTGATGACTGAGAACCAGTGTCGCCGATGACTGCGCATGTCTAGGGACCGGGTGGTTCACATCTGCCACTTACCGCAGGACTTGGCACCAAGGGGACATGGAGGGCATCCACTGCCAGTGGCTGTGAAAGTGACTGTGGTGCTCAGTTTCTACGCCAGTGGCTCCTTTCAGGGCTCCACAGGCGACCTCTGTGGGTTTTCACAATCCCCCAGCCACAAATGCACCCATCAGGTCACGGACACCATCTTCTCCATAGCAACTACTCTGTGCATTTCGCCCAGAGCAGAGAGAATGATGGGAACTCTGTGACCCCTGCCCACTACAATCTGGCAGCAATGACCAGCACCATCGAGGTGCAGGCATCAGTAATGTGTCCAGGGAGTGTGAGGCTGGACCATCACTTTGGTCTGAAGGCTGCACAGACACAGGGAAGAGGCCCTGGACTGAGACACCTGCCTTTATCTTGTGCAGAAAGGTTTCACATCTGAGTGACAAGAACACTGCTCATCAGAACAAGGAGCCAGAGGCAGGGAGAGATTCTTGGGAGATTATTGACAATAGTGAACATTATGTACAAGTGATCAACACCCGTGTCCAGGCTGTGCAACTAATTCTCCTTCCTAACCCTGCCACTACGTCTTGGTGCTCCCCGGACATCCACAGCAGAGCTGGAGGCAGCCTGCTGACTGGGACGCTCTGTCTGGGATGATTTTGGTGGGCGTCCTCTGGAGGGGCTGAGACTTGGAGGGTCCCGGCCTGCTTACAGGGTCCTGCTCTGTGGCAGTGGCAGCCTCCTTGGCCTGTGAAGCTGGGTCTACGGAGGTCTCAGGTAGAGGGGATTCGAAGGGGCCGGTCACTCCCAGAGTAACCTGGGTGGATGGCCCTGGAGTGTCCACCTGCTGATCCTCCTCCCTATGGGTGCCCGAGGGCCCCTGGCTGACTCTGTGAGCTGAAGGGGTAGCTGGAGTGATACTGAGCTGCCCAGCACCCCTCTCGCGTACACACTGCTGGAGGCCAACAGCGATGGAGTTAAGCCTGTGCAGCAGCGACGTCCTGGACCAAGGTCTCCATAGCGGCCGCCATCCTGCCAATGTTGACCTCGGTGCGTTGGCAATGCCAGCGCTATCACCTCAGCCTGAAGGTGGACAGACTTCTCCATCGCGCCTTGCAACCTGAGGAGTGCAGCGGACATCCCTTCCTGATGTTCCCCAGCTTGTCTTTGCAGCTCCGGCCACTGTGACATGGCCAACCCCATGCTCTCCGTGCTGTTGCTACCCATCCTGCGGGCAGAGTGGGGGTAGAGGACATCCTGGCGGGCCTCAATGGCATCCAAAGGTCGCTCGAGAGACGCATCGCTGAACCTGGGGGCTGCCGTCTTCTACAGTTTCAGGGCCATGACGTCAATGCAGCAGTGGCGAGCTGGAAGTACTGAGATGTGTGCTTGCAGCTGGATTTTGAAGATGGTGCCCAGCGTGATGCAGAGGCTGGATGGTGGGTGGGCGCCATGGAAACAGCGGGTGTCCCGGGAGTGCAGAAATAATGAGGCGAGTTTGGGACAATACGGCGTGAAAACCCATCGTGGCTGGCGGGTAAAACATCGTTTTACCCACCCACTACCGCACTTAGTGCAAATCTGGGGAAATTCCAGCCCTTTGTCTGACTCCAGGTTATATATTGATCCACATTTGCAATTAACATTCACACCGCACAAGGGTCAGGCAATGACCATCTCCTACAAGACAGAATCCAACCATCGCCCCTTGATGTTCAATGGCAATAACATCACTGAATCCCCCACTATCAACATCCTGGGGGCTACCATTGACCAGAAACTGAACTGGACCAGCCATATAAATACTGTGGCTACAAGAGCAGGTCAGAGGCTGGGAATCCTGCAGTGAGTCACTCACCTCCTGACTCCCCAAAGCCTGTCCACCATCTACAAGACACAAGTCAGGAATGTGATGGAATACTCCCCACTTGCATGGATGAGTGCAGCTCCCACAACACTCAGGAAGCTCAACATTTTTAAGTGGGTACAGGAGTAGAGGGACCTGGTTGTATGCGTGTATAAATCATTACAGGAGGTAGGATAGGTACAGAGAGCAGTTAATAAAGCAAATAGTATCCTGGGCTTTATTAACAGGGGCATTGAGTACAAGAGCAGGGAGGTGATGTTGAACTTGTATAAGACACTAGTTGAGCCTCAGCTGGAGTATTGTGTCCAGTTCTGGGAGCCACACTTTAGGAAGGATGTGAGGGCATTGGAGAGAGTGTGGAAAAGATTCACGGGAATGGTTCCAGGGATGAGGAACTTCAGTTATGAGGATAGATTGGAGAAGTTGGGACTATTTTCCTTGGAGAAGAGAAGGTTGAGAGGAGATTTGATAGAGGTTTTCAAAATCATGAGGGGTCTGGACAGGGTAGATAGAGAGAAACTATTCCCATTGGTGGAAGGATCGAGAACCAGAGGACAAAGATTTAATGTGATTGGCTAAAGAAGCAATGGAGATGTGAGGAGAAACTTTCACACAGCGAGTGGTTAGGATCTGGAATGCACTGCCTGAGAGTGTGGTGGAGACAGGGTCAATCGAGTGGTTAGGATCTGGAATGCACTGCCTGAGAGTGTGGTGGAGACAGGGTCAATCGAGTGGTTAGGATCTGGAATGCACTGCCTGAGAGTGTGGTGAAGACAGGGTCAATCGAGTGGTTAGGATCTGGAATGCACTGTCTGAGAGTGTGGGGGAGACAGGGTCAATCGAGTGGTTAGGATCTGGAATGCACTGTCTGAGAGTGTGGGGGAGACAGGGTCAATCGAGTGGTTAGGGTCTGGAATGCACTGTCTGAGAGTGTGGTGGAGACAGGGTCAATCGAGTGGTTAGGGTCTGGAATGTACTGTCTGAGAGTATGATGGAGACAGGGTCAATCGAGTGGTTAGGATCTGGAATGCACTGTCTGAGAGTATGGTGGAGACAGGATCAATCGAGGCTTTTAAAAGGGGATTGTATTATTATTTGAAATGGAAGAAGGTTCCGGTTTATGGGAGAAGGTGCCGGAATGACACTTTAGGTGGGTTGCTCCTTCAGAGGGCTAGCACAGACACGATGGGCTGAATGGACTCGGTCCATGCTGTATCCGGCCTGTGATTCGGTGTGAGGTGAAGAGGGGTCGGGAGGAGGTTCGTGTGGAACGTTAACACCGGGACAGACCAGTTGGGCGGAGACCTGTTTCCCTTCTGTAAATACTTTGTGGCTGGATCTGGTTGTCAGAATTCGAGACTGAAACAATCACCTTTCAGATAAAGCTGGGGGAGGCTCCTCCTCGTGCCTGTACTCACCCGCCCTGGGCTGGCCCAGCTCTGTCACAGCTCAGTGCCCGCACGGTGTCGAGTTCCTGCACCACACTCACTGCCAAGGCAACACTCGACACAAGAGCCAGGAGAGAGAAACCCTGACTCGCGGCCAAGACAAACCCAACTGTTCAAACACAGGGAAACTCTCAGCAGCTGTTAGTGTTCCGGTCACTGCCCGATGAGGATTTAATGTGGAGAAATGGGAAGTGATTCATTTTGTTGGGAAGAACATGGAGAGAGAATATAAAATAAAGAGGATTGTGAAGGGGGTGCAGGAGCAGAGGGACCTGGGTGTCTATGTATAAATCATTGAAGGTAGCAGGACAGGTAGAGGGAGCGGTTAATAGAACATATCCTGGGCTTTATTAACAGGGGCTTGGAGTACAAGAGCAAGGAGATTATGTTGAATCAATGCAAAATACTGCGGACGCTGGACATCTGAAATTAAAACAGAAAATGCTGGGAAACTCAGCGGGTCTGACAGCGTCTGTGGAGAGAGAGACAGAGTTAATGTTTCGAGTCCGTATGACCCTTATTCAGGTCTCTGAAGAACAGTTAAAATATTAACTCAGTCTCTCTCTCCACAAACGCTGTCCGACCTGAGTCTTTCCAGCATTTTCTGTTTCTGGTGAAATTTGAATTCATTAAAAATCTGGAATTAAAACTCTGACGATGACCATGAAACTGCTGTTGATTGTTGTAAAAACACATCTGGTTCACTAATGCCCTTTAGGGAAGGAAATCTGCCCTCCTTACCCAGCTTGCCCTCCACGTGACTCCAGACCCACAGCAATGGGGTTGACTCTGAAATGCCCCCTGTACAAGGGCAATTAGGGATGGGCAATAAACGCTGATCTAGCCAGCGACACCCACATCCCAGGAACGAATAAATTTTAAAAAATAAAGAGTGTGGTGGGGACAGGGTCAGTCGAGTGGTTAGGATCTGGAATGCACTGTCTGAGAGTGTGGTGGAGACAGGGTCAATCGAGTGGTTAGGGTCTGGAATGCACTGTCTGAGAGTGTGGGGGAGACAGGGTCAATCGAGTGGTTAGGATCTGGAATGCACTGTCTGAGAGTGTGGTGGAGACAGGGTCAATCGAGTGGTTAGGATCTGGAATGCACTGTCTGAGAGTGTGGTGGAGACAGGGTCAATCGAGTGGTTAGGATCTGGAATGCACTGTCTGAGAGTGTGGTGGAGACAGGGTCAATCGAGTGGTTAGTGTCTGGAATGCACTGCCTGAGAGTGTGGTGGAGACAGGGTCAAT